>NC_090069.1:1361752-1406420 GCF_038355195.1 Osmerus mordax | reverse complement strand
AGAAAGTGTATAATTATTGAGATTAACGAGGCCAGCAGGCCGAGCCGTCCTCTGTTATGGTCTCTCGTACGGACCGGGAGAGGGAGGGCTCTATGACCCTGCAGAGAAGTCTGCTGGTCGTCAGCAGCAGCCCTGCGTCAGTCCCACCTGACTGAGGGAGGGAGGGAGGGAGGGAGGGGGGAGGGAGGGAGGGGGAGGGATGTAGGGTTGGAGAGATGGAAGAAAGGAAGGATGTAGGTATGGACGAATGGAGGGAAAAGGGGAAGGAGGGCTGGAGGGATGGGGGGATGGACAGACTGATGGACAGATTGGGGGACTGCTGCTCCATGTGCAGTCCCTTGTGCGGGCTCGCTGAGAGACACGGAGGAGGTGTGGCCTGGGGAGGAGGTGTGGCCTGGGGATGAGGAGGTGTGGCCTGGGGAGGAGGTGTGGCCTGGGGGAGGAGGTGTGGCCTGGGGAAGAGGTGTGGCCAGGGGAGGAGGTGTGGCCTGGGGGAGGAGGTGTGGCCTGGGGGAGGAGGTGTGGCCTGGGGAGGAGGTGTGGCCAGGGGAGGAGGAGGAGTGGCCTGGAGAGGAGGAGTGGCCTGGGGAGGAGGTGTGGCCTGGGGGAGGAGGTGTGGCCAGGTGAGGAGGAGGTGTGGCCTGGGGAGGAGGAGGTGTGGCCTGGGGGAGGAGGTGTGGCCTGGGGAGGAGGAGGTGTGGCCTGGGGAGAAGGAGGAGGAAGGGACACTGCAACTCATAAACCCACCAGGTTAAAAGACAGGAGGGACGAGTGCCGGCGGTCAGAGGGCCTGCCGCAGCCGTGTGGGGGGTGTGTGGAACCCCAGGGCCATGTTCTTCAGAGGAGGACCTCTTTCAACTCTCTCACCCCCCACTGCGCCAACATCAGATGCTGCCATGACTACAGCGATTCCCCTGGGCGGAACACAGGCTGACTTTTGAAGTGGGCCACCCTACAAAGAAAAAAACGGTTTTATTTGGTTTTAATTTGTGAATCAATTTTACCCCTGAGGGGGCAGACATTACAGTGAAACAATCCAGAAAAAACCCTCTTCAGTTCCCCTGTTCCATCGTCTCTGGAAAACAAACCACAGAGAGGAAAATAAGTAAAGGACGGCAAGTCCAATCCATTTGTTTCGAAACAGGGCAGCAGAATATCAGTGCAGGGAATCAATAGGATAAGAGGCTATTAGCTAAGATATGTCACTTGGCATCGATCATCCTCTCCATCGACTGCAGACGTGCGTGTGTGTGGACTCACCAGGTCACACACTCATCCATCAGCTGAGGAGACACACACACACACACACACTTACACACACACACACACACACTTACACACACACACACACACACATGGTAGATGACATGGAAAACCTCACTGAGACATTTAATGAACACATATCAATTACACTTCCAGTATTCTGACAGCAGGAAGGATTCTGTGCCTGGGGTGTTTCATCATTAAGAATAGACAGCCTTTGTGGCATCGATATGATACCAAGAAGAAATATAAATTATTTCAAGGACTGATAGGCATATCAAACACCGCGGACTGAAAGGCCAATCAAATCAAACACCAGCGCCTTGGTGCTCTTCCCTGTCTAAAGTCAATCAACTCTGAAATCCATCTCTTCCCAAGTAGCAAAGAGATGTCGGCTAGTTGACAAGCTTTCATTAAAGAGACTGCATGGGCTGTAGCTGCCAGTGGAACCCTGTAATGCAATCCTGAGTCAGTCATGTCTTTAGCACTTTTTCACTTCCCTGCTAGGTGCGGAGGGTGGGCAGGGAAATCTATAACTCATCCTATAAATGGAGCTGGCATGTCCACCTCCGAGGAGGAGTTCACCAGGGCTGGCATCCCCAGGGCTATGAGGCCTTCCACTCAATCACGGGGGATGAGACAGGCCTGGAGGGAGGGGTTTAGGGAGGGAGGGAGGCAGGGAGGGAGGGAGGGAGGGGTGTAGGGAGGGAGGGGTGTAGGGAGGGAGGGGTGTAGGGAGGGAGGGAGGGGTGTAGGGAGGGAGGGAGGGGTGTAGGGAGGGAGGGGTGTAGGGAGGGAGGGGTTTAGGGAGGGAGGGAGGCAGGGAGGGAGGGAGGGGTGTAGGGAGGGAGGGAGGGGTGTAGGGAGGGAGGGAGGGGTGTAGGGAGGGAGGGAGTGAAGTGAGGCAGGGAGGGAGGGGTGTAGGGAGGGAGGGAGTGAAGGGAGGCAGGGAGGGAGGGTGTAGGGAGGGTGTAGGGAGGGTGTAGGGAGGGAGGGAGGGAGGGAGGGAGGGAGGGAGGGAGGGAGGGAGGGAGGGAGGGAGGGAGGGAGGGAGTGAAGGGAGGGAGGAGGCGAGGGAGGTAGGGGAGGGGGCGAGGGAGGGAGGGAGGGAGGGAGGGAGGGGGGGAGGGAGGGAGGGAGGAAGTGAAGGGAGGGAGGAGGCGAGGGAGGTAGGGGAGGGGGCGAGGGAGGGAGGGAGGGAGGGAGGGAGGGAGGGAGGGAGGGAGGGAGGGAGGGAGGGAGGGAGGAAGTGAAGGGAGGGAGGAGGCGAGGGAGGTAGGGGAGGGGGCGAGGGAGGGAGGAAAGAAAAAGAGGGAGAAAGAGAAAAAGATAGAGTAAGTGAAAGATGAGAGGATGCAGATGTGCTCGCGGGGGTAAAATGAGGAAGCGGGCGAGATAAAGAAAGAAAGCGTGTGAGATAGTGATAAGACTAAAACAAGACTACGGAGATCATTAGAAAGAGAAAGTGTGTGGGGGCTCATTAGCATGTTGCCTCCACAGGGAGGGCTGCCTGTGATTATCGTCTATGAACACACATCAAGAAACACAACTACTTTACAAGGACTGGGTAAAAATAGAGATAGAGATTAGAGGCCGGCTTCTTTTCTAGAAAGATCCAAACTTTGCTTTAATGGGAGGACATCAACAGATGCACGTTTTAATGCGCGCGTTAAAGCAGCCCTACAAGGTCAAGGCTCTCATGTTTCACCTTACTTTGTGAGAACATTTGGTACCCACAAGGGCAGTTAAACAAGCCCACGCACACACACTCAGACACACACTCAGACACACACACACACAGACACACACGCAGACACACACACACACACTCAGACACATATACACACACTCAGACACACACACACGCAGACACACACACGCAGACACACACACACTCAGACACACACACACACACACTCAGACACACACACACACACACACACACTCAGACACACACACACACACTCAGACACACACACACGCAGACACCCACACACACTCAGACACACACACACACTCAGACACACACACACACTCAGACACACACACACACACTCAGACACACACACACACACACTCAGACACACACACACACACACTCAGACACACACACACACTCAGACACACACACACTCAGACACACACACACTCAGACACACACACACACACTCAGACACACACACACTCAGACACACACACACACACACACTCAGACACACACACACACACTCAGACACACACACACTCAGACACACACACACACACACACACTCAGACACACACACACTCAGACACACACACACACACACTCAGACACACACACACTCAGACACACACACACGCCAGAGATCCTCCTCCAAGGCTCAGTCAATTCATCAGGGGTGGGAGCGTGACATGGGACAGACCAGAGCCAGTCACCTTGGTCACGGGGTGCAGGTCAGTTTCACGCCACACTGGACTTTAATGCCCTGCCTTTGGCGGAGGTCACACTCAGCAACGCACACACACACACACACACTCACACACACACTCACACACACACACACACGGGTGCAGCGCACACACAGGCACACACACGGGCACACACACACACACACACACACTCACACACACACTCACACACTCACACACACACTCACACACACACTCACACACACACTCACACACTCACACTCACACACACACGGGTGCAGCGCACACACAGGCACACACACAGGCTCAGCGCACACACAAGAACACATACACACACACACGCCTTGCACCTTTTTGAATTTTAACCTACCTTAAACACGAAGGACACTGAGAGTAGGTGATTCACTTCTTTTACGGGCTGTAATAACGTTGTGTGACATGCAGCAATCGCAACAAACACAGCATTTATTGGACTTGTGTAGGAGTGATATTGTATGCAGATGCAGAGTATAAACACAAGGCAGTCTATATCATTGAGCCGTAATCTGTTTACGTAATGGAGGAAAACAGCATGCTAAAATCCCTCTACGGACCTTCTACAGAGGTAGGTTTCAGTAGAGTAACAAGGCAGGGAGTCTTCCATTTCTTTTTTCTCGGCATACTGCTTAATTATCCTGGAAAATTCTCAGCGTTCTCAGTGTCGTGATTTAAGACTGTTTGTTTAATTGTGTAATGAGACTCGGTGTGGTTGAGTCTACAACTGGCACTTGCCAGTTTGCCAGCTCTCGGGAGAGAGTGTTTGTCGTGTTGCTCAGTGTTTGCCAGGCCTGGGTGTTTGGTGTGCAGCTCTCCTCTGCGCTATGGAGGAGCTAATCTGGGAGACAGGGACAGGGGGATCCAGGAACGCTGCCATGCTGAGCTGGATTACAGGAGGCTAACAGGATCCTGGATGGTGGCTGAGAACCAGAATGGAGGGACTTATTAAGAAGCTGTGTGTGTGTGTGTGTGTGTGTGCGTGCGTGTATGCCTGTGTGTGTATAGCGTGTGTGTGTGTTTGTGAGTGCCTGTATGTGTGTTCAGTACGTGCGTGTTTCTTTTGGTCATGTGTGTGTGTGTACAGTACGCGTGTGTGTGTTTGTGTGGGTGTATACAGCACGTGTGTGTGGGTGTTTCCAGTTTGTGCACTTGTTTGTTTCGCTCGCGTGTGCAGCTCTCTCAAACCCCCCCCAGCCGTGCTGCTCTTCATGTGCCTTGGTCTGGCACTGGACCCCCTATCTCCTCCTCAGCAGGTCTGCTTTCTGACGAAAGACGGAGCTCTCTAAAGAGCTCGTGGTGTTCTCTCCTGCAGGGCCGCGGGCAGGAGCCGGAGTCAGGCTGCTATCAGCGAGGAGACAGGGCTGATGAAAGTCATCAAACTAAATGGATGATGAGCTTGCTGCTCTGCAACACCCAGGTCCAGATGTGTCTCTTTCTTTCCCCAGTGGCTGGTGGCCGACAGCTAATCCTGCTTGATGCTGCTCTCCTGCGGGCCCGGCCTCGCTCGGCGTTCCCTCTGAATCATCCAGGCAGGGCTGTGAGGCTCCAGCCGGGATGAAAGAGCACGGCTGAGGATGTGCACGAAAGCGTGATTACTGCTTTTTCCTGTATTCCTCCGATGCCGCCAGCTTGTACACATAGCAGAAGTGAGGATCCCTGAAAAGGGATTCCGAGCGTTGCACGGGCCGGGTCACACAAACAGACTTGCAGCGACGGCACAAACATGCAGACCCACACCATTTTGATGAAGTGTTTTGGCAACTGATTTGGGTTTGTAATTTAATAACGTAAGTAATGAAGTTAATTTTTACCACTGAAGCATTTGAGCGGAATTAGTGAGAGCACTTTTCATACACTCCCGCTTTTGGCAAATATCGTTCTCTTGTCGATGGGTTGCACAAACAAGTTGTCACTCAAGTCGGCAATCATTGCTAATTAGATTTTATGTAACTTGATTTAATGCGGGGATGTCTTATGGCCGGTTAGATTAAATTCTAATCAGAGCCTGTAGAGTCTCTCTCCTTAAACTTAGAGGATCTGACACTGTGAGAAAAGAGGGAGTTGACAAATATCTTTCCTCCTCTGATAGTACAGAGGTGGTCCGCTTTCTCACAGATTGATCCAAACCAGGACAGCTGGAATCATTATACCACTGAGCCTTACAGAACCACCTGCTGAAAATTGCACCGTCGTCTACGAGAGACGTTTTCAGTCGTTTGAAAGGGGTGATTGTTGCGTGGATCCATATGTGGTTCTTGGGAACAGATTAGAGGCAAGGGAACACAGGATGAGTCTACTGGTATTATTATTGTTTACAGAGATGCTGTGAACAACAGCCGTGAAACAAGCCACAGGAGTCTTTATCGTTTCTTTCATGGAAGAGCCACACAGTACTCTGAAAGGCAGACTATTATACAAAATCAGTAAAGATCTCCAGAAGAAAACATCTGTCAAGAAATTCCGGGAAAGTGTTGTTTGACCTGTCCAATTTTCAGGTATTTCCACCGGGGTGTTAGGGACACTTTTTCCCAGGCAGTTTCATCTTTTTGCCTTTGGAGTAGGTAAAAGTGTTCCATTTAAGCTGGCGCAATTTAGACTGGGGGATTGCCACAGTTTGGTTGGCAACTGTTGTGACAGTGTTGAACTGCGAGGCTCAGCCACAGATACGCGTTTCACAGAGGTCACCTTCCCTGCCATCGTCGAGTCTGATTCGGAAGCTGACAGAAATTCTTTACCGAAATTGGACTGACAACAGTCTCAGCAATGGCTCAGACCTGACTTTCAACCCACATACTTCAGGTTGTCAACAGCCGCTTGGATTTCAACTCTTTTTCAAATGCGTTTCCCCCCCCATCCTGAGTCGCCGTGCGCCTGGTTTATTTTGACTATCAGAGTAGGCCTGTTGTATGTGACGTGTCGCCCTGTGTGAAATGTTCAAAAGACAACAGCGGCACAGCACTTTTTGTTGATGAGCTTTTGACGCCTGCGACAACTCCCATTGTTTAATTTATCTGTTTAATTAAGATGGAGAAGTTGAAGGCCCGGAGCTAGAGACAGATTCGTTCTCCTGCAGCATAGAGGAGGATTATGTGAGATCGATCTCTGACTTTTTTGGACGTGTTTCCAGCTTTTTCTCCTCTCTCCCAGGTGTCCTCTTTGAAGCATTTATTTATTGATTTTTTTTCTTCTTATTTTTTTTTCGTGCCGTGCTTCTTTGTGCTTGCCTTCTCATTTTACGGATGGTTTCGCAAATTCACCCCAGGGAGAAGAGAAGACGCTTTAATATTTTCCAACGTGAAGAAAACAAGGCATCAAAAACATACGGCGAATGCGAGGGACGTTTGGATTTTTGAAAGTTTGAACAGCTTCCTGTTTGATGAAAGTTTACCGTCACAGCCAGGTAACTGTTAAATCCTGACAAAAAACAGAGAGCAAAAAAGAAGGAAGAATTTGATATTAGAACTAAAATCCTGTTTTGACCACAAGGACAGTAATGCAATTCCAGATGAACACTCAACCCTATAAAAACATAATGCCTATATTGCTCTGCAATGAAATATGGCTTAACTGGCGGACTGGAGACATTGTTGCCAAAGTAACACTGTGTGTTTGCAGGCTGACCTTTGAGAGAACTGTAACAACGGGACCAGATAAGTTGGCATCCATCTTCCTATGACCACAGTACCTTGAACACACACAGGTTCAAAAACGGAAGATATTTTGAAATGTCACGACTGTATGAGATTATCTTGGATGCTGAGAACTCATCGTAAGACACCGTGATCCTAATACACAAACAGAACCATGTAATAGCAGGGTTGCAGGAACAGGACTTTGTTATTGTTGAGGTACATAGTTAGTCACCATAGAAATGTGTAACCATAGAAACATTGTGTATCAAGTTGAATCAATAAAGAATCAAACCAAAGGAAAGGAAACAGCTAACTATTGTTAAGTCCAACCGGCAAAAGCAAATCCTTTTAGGGACCTGCCTACTGGCTCAGATGACATTATCAGTCCTAGAGTCATGCATAGTCACTTCACTCAAAAAACGCCCTATCAAATTTTACCGCAAAAATATCAGTTATGACCTGGAGAATGCTAAAAAATACGTATATTTGGCTGTCAGTGTAGAAAGAAATTCCGGAAATAATGTGTTATTTACTTTAATTAAGTCAGTAGATAAGACATTTATAAAACAAACAAGTCCAGCTGGATTTAAAATATAAAAACAAGATTAACAGTCTCTGATGTATAGTTTTTGCAGGGTGAACTATAGGTCAGCATTGCTGCCTGGGGAGAGAAGGCAGGCCTACTGCTAGCAGGGCAGGCAAAGCACTCGTCTCTCCACGCTGAGAAAGGTCACTACTGTTCACGGATAGCAGCTGCCAGCATTTGCCCCAGAACACTTTCAGCATGCAAGACGGAATCCTAATAAACGGACAGGCATCTCACCTGCTGCTGAAACGACTCGGGGAAAAAACCCAGACGAGTTAATCACCGTTCGTCGGAGTAAGATCGTCATCTCTGGTGAAGCCACAAAGCAGTGGGTGACGAGGGTTAGGTTGTTCATTACAGGTTGGTGTGTGGGTAGACACACCGCAGTGGGCACTTACAGTAATCACAGCTACGGTTTAATGGTGAGGTGTTTACAGTACGGGTGAGTAGGATAACTGTGGGGTGTGCAGACGTGAACGCTGGCAATGCAGGAGGATCCCTGAGGACGGAGGAGGGTCTGCAGGATGTAAATGAGCCCGCCCGGACTGCTGCAGTGTGGGACTGAGGGCGCTGGAGGCTGAGCAGGAAAACACCTGGAACATCTCTGAGTCTAACTGACACTGACAGGGACAGAAGAACTTGCTACAGGGCTGGAAGACATGACACACAGAGAGAGGGAGAGGGAGAGGGAGGAAGACATGACACACAGAGAGAGGGAGAGGGAGAGGGAGGAAGACTTGACACACAGGGAGAGGGATAGGGTGAGGGAGAGGGAGAGGGAGGAAGACATGACACACAGAGAGAGGGAGAGGGAGAGGGGGAGAGGGGGAGAGGGGGAGGGGGAGGGAGAGGGAGAGGTAGAGGGGGAGGGAGGGAGGGAGGGAGGGAGAGAGGGAGAGGGAGAGGGAGAGGGAGAGGGAGAGAGAGAGAGAGAGAGAGAGAGAGAGAGGGAGAGAGAGAGAGAGAAAGAAGGAGAGAGAGTGAGAGTAAGATAAAAAGAGAGTGAGAGAACGAGAGACAGAGATTCTTCTGGAAGATGGCCGAAAGCTTCCACATATCAGAGTGAGGAGGCAGTGAAGCAGAAGAGAAGCTGTCCTTTCGCCTGGTCTCCCTCTCGGAGACGACACTTCCCCTCCCAGTGTAAGGTCACCCCCCCTCCTCCTCTCTCTCTCCACAGCTGGCTGGCTCTCTCATCTCACTTGGCCACGTCCAAGTGTTCCTAATTATGAAACTCTCCATTCCCCCAGACTGGACTTGAAACCAGCTAATTACAGGTATGGTCTTCACAGTTAATGATCCGGTCATAGCTACAGTTTTCTGTTTCATACTGGATCTCTCTTCGTCGTTGAAATTCTACTGTCACTCTGGTTCCAAAAGATACGTCAACGAAAGTGAGACATTGTTTGAGTGGCTTTGGGACTAAATTGATGGAGTTATCCACATGGCAAAAAAAACATTCACATGGGTAATGGGGCTTTTAAGACCAGCACAGATGGATTCACTGTGGACAATGTCGGTAACATACTCCTACTTGCTTGATCGAGTTCCACCATGTTGTCACATTTCAAAGGCCACCTGCTGTGAGGGGAAACGACGATCTGCTAACATGTTGACGAATGTTTCTCCCGATCAGATCTTCTGGGAGTTCGTCTGGTTTCCAACAGGCTTCAGATGATCTGGACGAGACATGCTTTGAACAGTGATTCAGAATCCTAAACATCAAGCTGTGGTAGGAATTTGCTTTGCAATCGCAAGCTCACTTGTACAGTAGACTATCTGCCCAATACTTCTTTGCATGATTTACAGGTTCCTCTGGAACTGATTACATTTAGCAGCTGTGGCTAGATTCTTATCCAGATTACACATCTACAAGCTACTAGTCTTTCCACCTAATCAAAGCAACACGCATGCAAAACATGCAACACGCATGCAAAACATGCAACACGCATGCAAAAGCTTCTAGGAGAGGTCACGTGTGGTCACGTGCGGAGACGAGTGCACAAAATGTACAGCCAAGGTAGTGTGTGAGTCTGTGGACGTGTCGCTGTGCGCATGCGTGGGAAAACAAGTGTGTGTAGGTCTGTCAAGCAGCACCTTCCCCTCTCCTTGCCGTCGCTGCTGGCGAGCGGGGCAAGCGGGGCGAGCGGGGCGAGCGGGCAGCGGAGCGTGAGGAGGGCGTAGGGAGAGAGGGGAGAGAGGGGAGCCTGGGCATCCACCCTGGCGTCCGGCAGACGGAACCAGGAAGTGGCCGAGGAGGAAAACTGAGCAACAACATCGACGATGACAGCAGCATGAGCAGGAGTGTGTGTATGTGTGTGTGTCTGTATGTGTGTGTGTGTGTCTGTATGTGTGTGTGTGTGTCTGTATGTGTGTGTGTGTGTCTGTATGTGTGTGTGTGTGTCTCTGTGCCTGTCTGTATGTCTGTGTGTGTGTCTGTATGTGTGTGTGTCTCTGTGCCTGTCTGTATGTGTGTGTGTGTGTCTCTGTGCGTGTGTGTGTGCGTGTGTCTCTGTGTGTGTGTGTGTGTGTGTGTCTGTGTGTCTACGTATGCGTGTGTGTGGTGCGTGGATGGGGAAGGGCAGGCTTATGAAAAGACCCCAGGCAGTGACACGCAGGAGGGATACAGAGAGAGAGCGTGTGTGTGAGTGAGGAAGAGAGATACCGTACACAAGACCGTCCAAATGTCAGCAACAGTAACATGAATGAAGACTGAAGGTATTTTTTCGCCGAGGGTTTTCAACGACCCAGAGATACAGAAAATAAACGTATCTACATACATTAAACATACACATACATTATGGATGGCAGCTTGCCAAGGGGAGAGAAAACAGAAGTTCACCCCTACCGGGATAGAATTCCTTAAAACTTGCATGAAGACTTAATCGTACATTTTAATAGCGTTTTAAGACGTCTTTAATAAGACATCCACTCCAGAAGGGCGGCGCTGGCTGCGATGGAAGTCCCCGCGGCTCGTCTGATGGACGTCTGGGGGGTTAGGCGCTGCAGGCATCCATCACACAGACATTCAGTCTCCCCCGCACTATGTTATGACTCGCAGTAACCAAGTGACGCTGGCTGGATGTGAAGGACAGAGTGCATTAAATAGAACACTTTGCTCGGGGCTCCAGCTGTATTTTGAAGACCTCCCTGCGGCGTCGAGCTGTGTTTTCAATACTCTCTCTGCGGTGCGAGGAAGGGTGGGGTTCTTCGCAAAACGATTGTTCGCGTGTAGGGCTGTAGAAGCGTCAGCCCAACACGAGGGCATCTCATTTCTTTTCTGCTGAGTCATCCTCTGACGTGACCCGGTCCGAATATTGAGTAGCCCTCCGTTTGTCCACCGAACGGATGGTCTCGGCCGATTCGCATCCTATCGTGACATGTTAAAGCCGAGTTGATTTCAACTGTCTGATGGCTCTTCTGAGGAGGGGAAGGCAGAGGGGAAGACTGAGAGGGGGGGGGATGAGGATGAGGAGAGAGGCAGAGGGGATGAGGAGAGAGATAAAGAGGGGATGAGGAGAGAGATAAAGAGGGGATGAGGAGAGAGGCAGAGGGGATGAGGAGAGAGGCAGAGGGGATGAGGAGAGAGGCAGATGGGATGAGGAAAGAGGCAGATGGGATGAGGAGAGAGATAAAGAGGGGATGAGGAGAGAGGCAGAGGGGATGAATTGGGAGAGGCGGATCATGATTATGCATCCCTCTCTCCCTCCATCTCTCTTTCTCTCTCCCTCCATCTCTCTTTCTCTCTCCCTCCTTCTCTTTCTCGCTCCCCTGATCCCAGTCTCCCACGCAGGCCTGACTTCCTGCCATCTGCCAGAGAACTTTTGGAGATAATATTGCCTCCCTGTCCGCTCACCACGGCAACAGCCAAGGGCCAATCACATGCATATATTATTTGAGCAGTGCATGATTTTGCTTAACTCCCCATTCTAATCCTGGAATACCACTGCGGTCCAGTCCATGATGAGTGGAGGAGGTGTGTGAGGGTGAGGGGGTGGGGGTTATGGGGTGGGGGGGTGGGATCAGTTTTCCCCTCTGGATATCTAGATGTATATTCTTCTGGAGTTGTTCTCTATACTTTCCTTTATTTTCTTCCCTGTCTGACTTAGAACGACTTGAAGCAGCCAATGGCATTCTCAGATTCAAGGGTGCTGCATGAAGTCAGTCCATGTCGAACGCGCCTAATAACTTAAAAAAATTTTGTCATTGGGGAACATTTAGTCATTGAATCGTTAATTCAGGAGATTCGTTCAAAAATGCTGATTCATCCATGAAACAAGTTAAGTATTTGAGTAGTTGAATCATGCATTCAAAGCAAGTTTTCTTTTAATAATTCAGATTAATTAAACATTTTAAATAGACTTCAGCAATTCACATAAATAATGTTATTTTGTTTAGTTGTTTGTTCAGAATCGTGATCTCTAAATACATATAGTAGCTTGCGTATGCATCATTTTGTTCTATTTAAAGTCATGTATAGTTGGTAGGGCCCTAAAATGACCCCACCGCCCTTAGTCTTCCATTTATGTTAGTTAATTGCATTTTCTCCAATTGTCTGTTAATATGATATAAGATTTTTGAATCCTTGGGCCTATGCAGCCTCTTGGGCATATGTTGTTATATGCACTTACAAAATATAATATATTGACTCCTTCAGTATGTTGTTGTTATTTCTTTATTTGTTACCGTGATTACTCATATCCTCCGGCCCCTGACTTTGCCTCAGTTTCAAGAACCGGCCCCAGCTCCAAACTAATTGAAGAGCCCTGGTCTAAGCCAATAACAACATTTACTCTCGTCTTTCTAAAGCAAAACAGGGCTTACCGGGTCAAACAAAAGCACTGTGATCCCATCCCTCACTCACTCATTCTGTCTGTGCAGGTTCACACGGCCTCCTTACATTTAGTAGACGCTCTTATCCAGAGCGACTTACAGTAAGTACAGGGACATTCCCCCCGAGGCAAGTAGGGTGAAGTGCCTTGCCCAAGGACACAACGTCATTTTGCACAGCCGGGATTCGAACCAACAACCTTCTGATTAATAGCCTGACTCCCTTACCGCTCAGTCATCTGACCCCCTCTCCTTCAACATATTTAGAAACAGATCTCAATAAACAATCCATTGCTGTTTGACCTTACATCCACTGACTAGTGATTAACTGTTTTATAAGACAGCCGTGAAATAATTGTGTTAAAACCTGCCTGCATGCAGTATATGCACCAAGCTCAAATCAATACTGTTGATAGCTGGATTCGAGCAGTGGATGTCAAAGGTCCTGCGCATGGTTTATCCCGCAGGGATAGGGTGTGTTGTTTTCAACTGTTCAGACAGTTTGAGAGAAGAGAGCAGGGCTATGTTTCTGGGACAAAATGTGTTCACGATAATTACAGTTTTAGGCATTAAACGACCTTCATCTCTGCACCGAGTTATGGTTTGCCTTGTGACCCAGATTGCTTTGTGAGTCTGTTTGTTTGTGTAGGTGTGTGTGTTTGTGTGTGTAGTCCTACATGTTTGCGCGTGTATACACTCTGGGTTCAGCTTAGGGCTGCGTTTTGTGTTCACACAGTCGAGCTCTCCGGGTGATTAATATTAATATTGACATTGATGATAAAAGGATTTTTGTCTTTTTGCAGAGCCATTTCCATCTGCCCTTCAGAAAACAAGATGACAAACAGCCAAAACAATAGCTGACGTCCTGTCACTGCTGAGTCCTACTTGTTCAGGTCAGGACATTATTTGGCAGCTGACCTGGCTTTAACAGTCTGCAGTCACCGAAAACACCTCTGCTGTGGTGTCTGAAGGGGTCAGGTGGCTGAGCGGTCAGGGAATCGGGCTATTAATCAGAAGGTTGCCGGTTCAATTCCCGGCTCTGCTGTGGGCTCTGCTGTGGTGTCTGAAGGGGTCAGGTGGCTGAGCGGTCAGGGAATCGGGCTATTAATCAGAAGGTTGCCGGTTCGATTACCGGCTGTGAAAAATGACGTTGTGTCCTTGGGCAAGGCACTTCACCCTACTTGCCTGTCTGGAACACCACCCCAAATGCTAATGCTAGGGCCCTGTCTGGAAGAGGAGCTATTTTTTACGTTCAATTTGGCTCCCCTCCTCATCTATTTGCTGCTCCTGGTGTTTGAACATGTCTGCGTGGAGGGTAGGGGCTTTCGACGTGCTCTGCTGCCTGCTAAGATTATTGCTATCCATCATTTGTTTATATTCTCATTTAGGGAAAGGGGGCAACTTCGGCACTCCATTTATTGCATTATAATTTTCCCACAGAGGTTAAAGAAGGCCAGTGCAGTCTCAGGTCTCATCCCCTCTCTCTTTCCCTCTCTCTTTCTCAGGTTATCTCTCTCTCCCTCGTCCCAATTTTCTTCCTTAATTGTACCGCGTCAAACTTTCTCCTCAGAACTTCACAAAGGCTGAGGCACAGCTTGTCCTTCTCCTCCGATCGCTTTTGCTATCCCTCCTGTCATTAAGGACCGTTGAAAAGGACGACGCAGTCACAAATGATTCACAGAGTAGCTCTTCGTTCACACTAGGAATCTGAGGATTTTTCACAACTGCTAATTTAGCGTTAATTGTAGTGTGATTCAAGAAGTGTATTTGCAGGCATTGATTTGGTTCACAATTGCTTGCTAATAACATGAGAAAAAATAGGGAGGGAAACTTTCCATCCGGAAGCCAATTTTATTTTAATAATAGGCCTACTCGTTCCTCACATACTTTCAATACCCAGTGTCATTCAATTTTCAATACATAAACTTCCTTTGTGAAAAGTCTTTTTGCGGCCCACCAGAACCCAGGTCCACTCAAACTGTCAACTTCGCGCGGTACATTATTGTTAGCCATTCTCCGTTCTTGGTCGTGTCACTCTGTACAGCCTGACAGGACTGTGAAAGCTGGTCCCGTCCTACAGCCGCGCGGAGGCAGAGCGGAGGAAATCGTAGCAGACAGTGAGACCGCTTTCAGCCTTTGGCACGCAGCGGCAACGACGGTGACAGGACTTTCTACCGCCTCGTCAGGCAGACGACGGTCTTCGGTAATCCCGGTCTCTTTTTCGAAGGGCGCATACAGAAATCTAAAGGGGCCTTTCATGCACCCACAGTCAAGTCCTGCACAGCAGAATATGTGGACGTGGTCAAGCATCGCTAATCCAGCAGCAAACCTCTCTCGAGCAGAGGCCCTATACAGCTAAATAGGCCTACAGAATGTAGCTCGAGAATGTTGCTGTCTTTTGTCAACTATCATTGGTTGTTGTACGGACGCACATTTGCACCAAAGGCCTATATTAAAACTTAGGCTATCTTCTGACAAACACCCACGCGTAGCTATCGGATAGCTATAGGTAGCTATCTTGAGCAGCATGTGGTTAAGTAGTGAGGTGGATTTGTCACGCGCTCAACAGACCGTTGCTGTGCTACAACCACACCTGCGCCACACCTGCGAGCATCACACAATCCTGTCATTGTTGGTTCTGGTGTGTGACACACAAGCCACATCGCCTTCAATGCTCATTCTTATTTTTATTTTTATATATATTTTATTTTATATTTAAATTGTTGTATTCTTAGATTGTTTAGTTCTTAGAAATAGTTAAACTTTTGTACTTTTACTTCATTTAAGATTCGTATATGTTTAGTGTTTTGCACCTCCCTGCCACAGTAAATTCCGTGTTTGTATAACATACATGGCGAATAAACCGAATTCTGATTCTGATTCTTCCACAGATAGCTACTTGCTCGCAAGATCATTCCGGACACGTCAGCTTTGGGATTCCGATTTGTGCCTGAGTAGCTAAGTCGGTAGGCCTAAGTGTTAAGTCCAACTCTCGGCGGTCATTCAGTAGGACTACAAGGGATGTGGGCGGCTGGACCGAAGGGGGCCGTGCTGGGGTCTTGACACGGTCCACGGCTGCCCCGCGGTTCTGTTAACACGGTCGCTCCGGGCAGTTCAGCCAAGCAGCCAGACTATAAACAGCAGCTGATCAGGTGCTGCAGGTTGTGTTGTTTGTCTGAGCGTCGTTGTCGGTTCGTTCGAACACTCCTGAGGCGCTGAGGCAACACTCTCTAACCTAACTGACAAGCAGGGCTCGAGCCACACACACACACAGACAAAGACACACACAGACACACACAGACACACACACACACACACAGACACACACACAGACACACACACACAGACACACAGACACACACAGACACACAGACACACACAGACACACAGACACACACAGACACACACACACAGACACACACAGACACACAGACACACACACACACACACATAGAGGAGGAGAGAGAACATGCTCAATACTTTCATGGTGAAAAGATCACCATGAAACAATATTTGAAATAACATGATTTAAGCTGCATGAACGGAAAGAGATTAACGGTTATTCAAGCTTATCGGAGTGGCTAACATCTGCTTTGCGTTCGGATCTGTCGCTGAGACTCGCCTATATGGTATTAGAATAATGAGAGATTTATTCTAACTTTGGAGACTGAGCTGAAAGAATATACCGATACTGACTTCCTACATATGGGATTCTCTGTTAAAGTTTCCTTGGTGCCAATTAAAACGATTCATCTAGCTTACTGTAGATTTAAAAAAAAACGTTATCATGTTATATAATTCTATATAAAACACACTATAGGCTACTTGCATGTAATCTTTGTTAGTATGGGTCCTAACATGGTTAATAAAAGAGATTGGATCCTGCAACAGCCTTAGCAAGGGTTTGGTAAGTAAGAGAGCCTCGTGCACGGAGACACTGTCAGGTGCACGTGACTGATAGGAGGAGTGAAGATGGATGTCGTCTTGTTGTTTCCCTGGCTCAGCACTCTTTAATACGAGAGGGGGGGAAGAATAATGATAGATAGGCATCCATGTCATTTTCATCTTCAGGTCAGTACTCGACACCACAAAGGGAGGGAGCGAGGGGAGCGAGCAATGTGTTACATTTTAAATGGATGAAGTTGCTATGAGGAGTCAGGTGGCTGAGCGGTTAGGGAAGTGGGATAGTAATCTGAAGGTTGCCAGTTCGATTCCGGCTGTGCCAAATGACGCTGTGTCCTTGGGCAAGGCACTTCACCCTACTTACCTCGGGGAGAATGTCCCTGTACTTACTGTAAGTCACTCTGGATAAGAGCGTCTGCTAAATGTAAATGTATGAGGCATTGAAAAGAAACCAGTTCTGTCTTAGACCTACTGCTGAGCATTACCTCGTGATTTCCACAGAGAATTCTTCATTTCCGTGTCGACCACATTTTTTGGATTGACATTTAGAGTGGCGAAGTTGTGAATACCACGGCCCGGGCATTTCACTCCGTCGCAGTAAGAATCTGCACGTTAGCGGTGGAGGCAAACTTTTCCGGTCCTCGATGAAGAACCATTCAACAGCCCTTGAGCCACATAAGCGTGACTTTCAATTTCCGCTATAGAAAGCCCGCCTCGCCGTGCACTTAACATTTCCAAGGAGGTGGCGACACATGGGGATGATTTGAGTTTAGAAGTGCATTTCAGCATAATTGCTTCTTCTAAGAGATTGATATAAAATATACATATATATATATATATAATCAGTGTCTGTGTCGTGGCTATTCAAATCAGCAATCATCAGAAGATGCTAGTAGGTCAGATCTAAGACAGTGTGTTTCAGATCTGAGATGGAAGGAAGCAGTCTAATTATATGCCTATTTAATTATATTCCAACTAGATTTTATAGACATTTCTATCATCCTTTTGTTATGTGCTTCCTGTTTGTAACTCTCAGAGTCGTCTTGGCAACCCGTTTAACCGTCAATGTATCTCCCATCTCCTTAAACTGTCTGTTTTTTTCCTTTTTATTTGAAAAGCATTCTCATTCCCATCTCCAGCCATGGCCCCCCTCACGGCTCAACCAGGCTCCCTGGGTTCCTCTCCTCCTCCAGTTCCTTTCCTCCCTCTGTCTCTGGGAATAAACCCGTCTGTGGTTGTTTTTTTTGTCTCTTGAGTGACGTGTCTGATAGATTTTCCCTGTCTCTTACCCCCCCCCCCCTCTCTTCTCCCTTTCTTCCTGGCCTCCCTATCTGTCGTCTCCTCCTCCCTCTGCCTTTGGGAATCAAAAGCTGCTTTTGCTCTGCTTAATATAGCCAAACGTTTACCATGTGTGAACAGTCCTTCATCTCACAGGAAAATGGAACAATGTGGAACTCATCAAATATTTTGGTCCAGGCCCATGGGATTCCTCTCCATCCACAATTGAAATTGTGCAACATGTGAGAAATGTGCAAACATATATGCCAAAAGTGGTCTTATTACACCGTGACATGGGAAAGATATTTTAAACTAGCCTGTCAGCATGTGTGCAGGACTAAATACCATGGTTGCTGAACAACATTAATCTTATTTTACCGTAATATCTCAACGGGAGCATGCTGAAGTAGAATTCTTGCCGCTTCGCTTCGGTTCCTCTCATTCACTGCTGCATCAGACCAGAGGTTCAAGTCAAGCATTTCCAGTCAGCAAAGGTTCATGTGTTCAAATTGTACCATTATTATTCTACAATCCTCCATTAACACGCTGTTTACAAAACAGGCAAAAGCCCCTATTTAACATCATATACAAAACAATGGGGGGCCGACAGAACGTGTGGGAACAATTGTACATTGAGGAACATGATGTCGGTTTACGTAAATTTCATGCATGTGGTGTTTCGTAGCAATTCGTCTTACACTGATTTCTCGTGGATGAATGAATCAACTATGCATTCTAACTTGATGAACCTTAGGCGATAATATTATGCAGCTTCAGGATACAAATTGAAGCTGCACTTTTTCATACATTACACAGTCTAGTATTGTTGTAATTAGTGGAAATGCGCAAGGAAAGCACTTTTCATGTTTACATCACATTCAGCGGGTCAATGTATAATGACCCGCTGAGACGATAATTAAGTAAGAGGATCTACCCACCTATTGAAATTGCATACAGGTGAAAAACCAATGAACTGACAACCACTCAGGGGGCACCACTTGGTTGCATGTAATCACAAGCTGCATGTTCTTTGAATGTGCAAACATAAGGTCTATCTCGAGGATTACACCCTGCTTGAATCCTTTTGAAATGGTCTCAGTCAACTCTTTCTCTCTGCTGTCTGGGAGCCTTACTGTACGTTCTACATTTCTCAGCTGGAAAGGAAATGAAGAATACTGACATACTTATCAAGGCTTGACAGTTCTCTTGCTCGATAAGATAACCTTGATAAGACGTAAGATAGCACACTCCAGTGTCACCGGGCTTCAGATCACTTGAATTGTTGATTTGGGTGTAGAGAGGCAACCAACCAATGAGGCTGAACTTCACTCTATACTGTTTTTTTTAATAAAAACTCAAATGTCACCAAAATCCAGAGCAAAAAAATATCTTCTTTGAATTCCAACTTATCAGACTGTATCTTTTTGCATTCTGTGTCTGTCTCACCTCGAGCCAACCACCTCCCATTGGACAGCTGAAAGAATTTTTTTTCCAGAAACAACTCCGCCCTTCACGTCTTTGTCAGCGTCCCCTGTCGCACACACCTGATTGGGACGCGGAGAAGGAAGACCTCGAGGCAGATCTTTCGCGGATTTGTTTTAACATCCTAATTGGGAAGGACAAGGGCTGTGCCGTGCGGAGCGCTGCAGGCGAGATCAAAGCTGAGCAGCTCCTGGAGACTCACGAGGAAGGATCAGGCCCAGGCACATCCCTTCTCGCCAGGGCTAATTAACACCTGTCTTCAACTCGTTACCCAAATCGTTGGACGGAGGCAAGGGAGACAACATTGCTTGAGATTCCAAACTCAAAGTTATGCGCAGGTTGTTCCTACTGTGTGGTCTGACCCCAGGAGGAAGGCCAACCGGTGTCGTCGTTCCTCCACTGTGCAACTCTGAATTGCAAATATCCGTTTTTGTGGAGAAGTGGGTTGAGAGACAGTGGGGGAATGTGGGGGGATTGGCGAATGGTTAAAGTTGGGTTTTAAGTGCCCTATTGTCTCTTGAAAGGTTACTGGTGTTTTGTGTGAAACAGCTCTTTTGAAATATGCATGGGAGCATTTCCAACTCATCCTTTGTATGACCTCCCATGGGCAGTCAGTTTGTAAAATTGTTTTTATTGTTCGATTCTTTTAATGGCCAGGCTCAGCAGTGCCAGGAGACGGGAATGTTCTCTATAATTTTGTACCAAGATAATCACTGTGGGGACTGAAGAGGGGGATGAGGGGTTTGTGAACACACAGCACTGCTTCCGCCAACAAAAGTTGTTTTTCGGTTTCGTGTTCCCAAAAATGACAGCTATTGACGTGTCAAGTGATATGTCATACATGTTTCATAAATTTACGTGGGCGTTGCGTTGGCGACGGGCGAGATCGACAGAGATGATTAACTCGTAACTGAGGCGGATTAATTGCCCTCGGCAACAAGCTTGTCAGGTGCGCAGAGGGAATGCTCAGAGAGATTCTCTTCGTCTGAGGATTTCAATTGCTCCACAGATTGTCTCTATCAAGACCAGTGCGAGCGTATCTTATATTGGAGTCGTATCTCAGATGAAACATTTTTGGGGTATGTGTCATGAGGTCTTTCAGTTGTTAAGAAAAAGACTCACTTCTTTAGAGAAATCAATATTTAAATCTCAAGAAGTAAATTGTCTCTTTGTGACTATACTCATAGTATTGATAGCTTTTTTTGTGACGTTTTTTTTTTTCAAGTGTAGAAGGCCGCTCTCCATTGGCGAGGAAGAAAAGTACTGTCATTAAGAACACAATAGGTGACAGTAGGAACACGGACATGAATGACTAATACGACTGAATATGAACCGATGAAAAGGAAGGCATCTTAACCTGAAACAAAGACAACACACTGCTCCACACGCAACTCCACATCTCCTCTGTCAGCTTCATATGAAAGCAGTCTGCCATTTTGATTATTTTCCCTCCTTTCCTTTTTACCTCTCTCCTCCTTATCTTCCTTTTTACACTGGGCTTTTCTTAGGCTACTGTTGAAGTTGAAATTAATTAAAATTTCTTTTTTTGAGTTAGCAAAGCCGGGCTGCCGTGGAAACAGGGAGTCACGTGGCTGAGCGGTTAGGGAATCGGGCTCATAATCTGAAGGTTGCCAGTTCGATTCCCGGCCGTGCAAAATGACGTTGTGTCCTTGGGCAAGGCACTTCACCCTACTTGCCTCGGGGGAATGTCCCTGTACTTACTGTAAGTCGCTCTGGATAAGAGCGTCTGCTAAATGACTAAATGTAATGTAAAGTAACAGTATTGTGACACTAGCACTTCAGGTAATGAGCGGGAAGTTATTCCACTAGCTGATTACAGGCGGAAATTAAGACACTGATGCTGCAATTAGGTAAGTGCTGGCACGCAGGTATCTGGTGCCTGTGCTACAGTCTCTCTGACAGTGTTACAGAGTCTGTCTCTGATACACACACACATACACACATCAGAGATTGAAGGTGTTTGTAGCAGTAATGGACAATCAAGTGCTTTTTTGCCTCATGGAAATACCTGGGAGTTGGTCATAGAGAGATACATTATGGTGGTACGGAGATGGAAGCATGGGTGGGGTGCACAGAATTGTGATTACTGTGAGACTGTGACAAGACACAGTTAAACCACTACAGTATACAAAAATGACACGTCTTGATTGTTGTAGATTTGTTTAGATTTTATAGCATTTTGGCGGATTAACTTGTGCTAAGATTATTTTATTATTTGTAAGAATGACAACAATCTTTGCCAACAAATAGAAAATTTCTACAATAAAGAAATATTCAAGAGGATCATGCTGCAACTGAATAGCACTGTACAATAAACTTCACAAAAGGCTCAAAGTACAATCTTCTTTGAAGTGCTCAACGCCCCGAATGTTCTCTTTACATTATCTTAATACATTTTCACGATACATTTGACTATTTCCCATCCTCTGCATGTTTGCATTCACCTCTCTTTCCCTCTTTATCTCTCTCTCTCTCCTCTTTAATTTCAGCCCAGTCAAGCTATGCACTTTTGACATGGCTTCATTTTCACCCTGTCAAAACACCCAGGGTGTTTTCTTACCACAGGGTAGAAACACTTCATGTATTCCTTCTTGTTGAAGTGTATTAGCTAATGTAAGGCACGCAGGATACAGTGCTTCCACGTCAGTCTAACAGTGTCCTCCAAGACACACGAACACCGACAACATTACTGTGTCAAACGAGCAAATCTTTGAAGCAGACATTTTGTGTGTGTGTTCCGTTGAAAGATCCATATCCCAGCTGATCAAAGCAGGTTTTTTCCCTGCTTTGAACTGTCTTTGTGGCACTGTAATGTGTGTACATTTTGTAAATTACAGACAGCAGGCTGAAAATGGTGAAGCTGAGGAGTTGACACACTCATGACTCATGTACAAAGGACTTGACTGTAGTTATTATTATGCAAATAAAACAATATTATATAAGTGGAAGACTTTAATTGGCCATTTTCATTGGGGACTACATTTTTGGATGCCTTCTATGGTAAATAGAATTTGCATGTCTGTTATTTGAAGTAATTACACACGCATGCTAATGAGATGAATGTATCGGTACGCAAGACAGCTTAAAGGCTTACAATTTTTAGAAGCCTCAAACAACTGAGGAAAAACAACAGTGTGTAATGTATTGTAATGGGAATCAGGACAACTTTGATAAGCTGAAAGAAAAGAGCTCTGAGCAAGGTATCATGTTCCAGGCTGTCCAGATTTACAGAAGAGCACAGGATGCATTTGCAAATCTGTTATACTTTTGGGCTTAACATTTGCTTTCTGAGTCGTTGCCCCAGTAAAATACAGTTCTATGAGTGGTTGAAAGTTAATTGAGAGAGAATGAGAAAGAATGTGTTAAATTTGTAGTAAATGTGTATGCTACCAGAATGTGCTAAATTGATATTTTGTAATCTTTGGCATTTTTGATGTAATTCCCCAAACTAAATTAAGCATGCAAGTTGCAGCCGGAAAACTTTTAAACAAGAAAAAGAAGCTCTAAAAACGGTGCTCTATCACAGCACATTAAACCCTCAACGGGTGGAGTGAAGATGGCTGCTTGCTGCTCTCTGCAGCGGTACATCTATCGGTACAGGATTTCTCCAAGTGTTGAGAAAACCAAGCTACCATATTTTTGGAAAGTTGGCATTCATTTTTGGAACACTAGAGAGAGAGGGAGGGGGAGAGGAAGGGAGAGTGAGAGAGAGGGACAGAGAGAGAGGAAGGGAGAGAGTGGAAGGGAGAGTGAGAGAGAGGGACAGAGAGAGAGGGAGAGAGGAACGGGGAGAGAGAGGGGGAGAGAGAGGAAGGGAGAGTGAAAGTGAGAGAGAGAGAGGGAGAGAGGAAAGGAGAGAGAGAGGGAGAGGAAGGGAGAGAGAGAGGGAGAGAGGAACGGAGAGAGAGGGAGAGAGAGGGAGAGAGAGAGGGAGAGGAAGGGAGAGAGAGGGAGAGAGGAACGGAGAGAGAGGGAGAGAGAGGGAGAGAGAGAGGGAGAGGAAGGGAGAGAGAGAGGGAGAGAGGAACGGAGAAAGAGGGAGTGAGTGTGAGAGGGAGAGAGAGTGGAGCCGTCTGGAAGACAGATTGGGGACGATCTGGGATTGGACTCTCTGCCCTCGGAATCGACCACAGAGAAAGAAAGATAGGGGATGTGGAGAACCGCAATCTACTGGACTTCAGTGTTTTTAAACATGGCTATTGTTCACAGTTAAACGGTGCGTCAATCAAATATACATGAAACGATGCATTCATGTTCGCCCACCAAGATCTTTTTTTATTATTTATATTTTACGCAAGGCTTACGCAGCAAACAGCCTCCCAGCAGGGCTTGAAGATCTCTTCTATGTTTCACAGTATTCTACATGTGTGTGGGAGCGCTCCATCTCCTCTTCTATGTTTCACAGTATTCTACATGTGTGTGGGAGCGCTCCATCTCCTCTTCTATGTTTCACAGTATTCTACATGTGTGTGGGAGCGCTCCATCTCCTCTTCTATGTTTCACAGTATTCTACATGTGTGTGGGAGCGCTCCATCTCCTCTTCTATGTTTCACAGTATTCTACATGTGTGTGGGAGCGCTCCATCTCCTCTTCTATGTTTCACAGTATTCTACATGTGTGTGGGAGCGCTCCATCTCCTCTTCTATGTTTCACAGTATTCTACATGTGTGTGGGAGCGCTCCATCTCCTCTTCTATGTTTCACAGTATTCTACATGTGTGTGGGAGCGCTCCATCTCCTCTTCTATGTTTCACAGTATTCTACATGTGTGTGGGAGCGCTCCATCTCCTCTTCTATGTTTCACAGTATTCTACATGTGTGTGGGAGCGCTCCATCTCCTCTTCTATGTTTCACAGTATTCTACATGTGTGTGGGAGCGCTCCATCTCCTCTTCTATGTTTCACAGTATTCTACATGTGTGTGGGAGCGCTCCATCTCCTCTTCTATGTTTCACAGTATTCTACATGTGTGTGGGAGCGCTCCATCTCCTCTTCTATGTTTCACAGTATTCTACATGTGTGTGGGAGCGCTCCATCTCCTCTTCTATGTTTCACAGTATTCTACATGTGTGTGGGAGCGCTCCATCTCCTCTTCTATGTTTCACAGTATTCTACATGTGTGTGGGAGCGCTCCATCTCCTCTTCTATGTTTCACAGTATTCTACATGTGTGTGGGAGCGCTCCATCTCCTCTTCTATGTTTCACAGTATTCTACATGTGTGTGGGAGCGCTCCATCTCCTCTTCTATGTTTCACAGTATTCTACATGTGTGTGGGAGCGCTCCATCTCCTCTTCTATGTTTCACAGTATTCTACATGTGTGTGGGAGCGCTCCATCTCCTCTTCTATGTTTCACAGTATTCTACATGTGTGTGGGAGCGCTCCATCTCCTCTTCTATGTTTCACAGTATTCTACATGTGTGTGGGAGCGCTCCATCTCCTCTTCTATGTTTCACAGTATTCTACATGTGTGTGGGAGCGCTCCATCTCCTCTTCTATGTTTCACAGTATTCTACATGTGTGTGGGAGCGCTCCATCTCCTCTTCTATGTTTCACAGTATTCTACATGTGTGTGGGAGCGCTCCATCTCCTCTTCTATGTTTCACAGTATTCTACATGTGTGTGGGAGCGCTCCATCTCCTCTTCTATGTTTCACAGTATTCTACATGTGTGTGGGAGCGCTCCATCTCCTCTTCTATGTTTCACAGTATTCTACATGTGTGTGGGAGCGCTCCATCTCCTCTTCTATGTTTCACAGTATTCTACATGTGTGTGGGAGCGCTCCATCTCCTCTTCTATGTTTCACAGTATTCTACATGTGTGTGGGAGCGCTCCATCTCCTCTTCTATGTTTCACAGTATTCTACATGTGTGTGGGAGCGCTCCATCTCCTCTTCTATGTTTCACAGTATTCTACATGTGTGTGGGAGCGCTCCATCTCCTCTTCTATGTTTCACAGTATTCTACATGTGTGTGGGAGCGCTCCATCTCCTCTTCTATGTTTCACAGTATTCTACATGTGTGTGGGAGCGCTCCATCTCCTCTTCTATGTTTCACAGTATTCTACATGTGTGTGGGAGCGCTCCATCTCCTCTTCTATGTTTCACAGTATTCTACATGTGTGTGGGAGCGCTCCATCTCCTCTTCTATGTTTCACAGTATTCTACATGTGTGTGGGAGCGCTCCATCTCCTCTTCTATGTTTCACAGTATTCTACATGTGTGTGGGAGCGCTCCATCTCCTCTTCTATGTTTCACAGTATTCTACATGTGTGTGGGAGCGCTCCATCTCCTCTTCTATGTTTCACAGTATTCTACATGTGTGTGGGAGCGCTCCATCTCCTCTTCTATGTTTCACAGTATTCTACATGTGTGTGGGAGCGCTCCATCTCCTCTTCTATGTTTCACAGTATTCTACATGTGTGTGGGAGCGCTCCATCTCCTCTTCTATGTTTCACAGTATTCTACATGTGTGTGGGAGCGCTCCATCTCCTCTTCTATGTTTCACAGTATTCTACATGTGTGTGGGAGCGCTCCATCTCCTCTTCTATGTTTCACAGTATTCTACATGTGTGTGGGAGCGCTCCATCTCCTCTTCTATGTTTCACAGTATTCTACATGTGTGTGGGAGCGCTCCATCTCCTCTTCTATGTTTCACAGTATTCTACATGTGTGTGGGAGCGCTCCATCTCCTCTTCTATGTTTCACAGTATTCTACATGTGTGTGGGAGCGCTCCATCTCCTCTTCTATGTTTCACAGTATTCTACATGTGTGTGGGAGCGCTCCATCTCCTCTTCTATGTTTCACAGTATTCTACATGTGTGTGGGAGCGCTCCATCTCCTCTTCTATGTTTCACAGTATTCTACATGTGTGTGGGAGCGCTCCATCTCCTCTTCTATGTTTCACAGTATTCTACATGTGTGTGGGAGCGCTCCATCTCCTCTTCTATGTTTCACAGTATTCTACATGTGTGTGGGAGCGCTCCATCTCCTCTTCTATGTTTCACAGTATTCTACATGTGTGTGGGAGCGCTCCATCTCCTCTTCTATGTTTCACAGTATTCTACATGTGTGTGGGAGCGCTCCATCTCCTCTTCTATGTTTCACAGTATTCTACATGTGTGTGGGAGCGCTCCATCTCCTCTTCTATGTTTCACAGTATTCTACATGTGTGTGGGAGCGCTCCATCTCCTCTTCTATGTTTCACAGTATTCTACATGTGTGTGGGAGCGCTCCATCTCCTCTTCTATGTTTCACAGTATTCTACATGTGTGTGGGAGCGCTCCATCTCCTCTTCTATGTTTCACAGTATTCTACATGTGTGTGGGAGCGCTCCATCTCCTCTTCTATGTTTCACAGTATTCTACATGTGTGTGGGAGCGCTCCATCTCCTCTTCTATGTTTCACAGTATTCTACATGTGTGTGGGAGCGCTCCATCTCCTCTTCTATGTTTCACAGTATTCTACATGTGTGTGGGAGCGCTCCATCTCCTCTTCTATGTTTCACAGTATTCTACATGTGTGTGGGAGCGCTCCATCTCCTCTTCTATGTTTCACAGTATTCTACATGTGTGTGGGAGCGCTCCATCTCCTCTTCTATGTTTCACAGTATTCTACATGTGTGTGGGAGCGCTCCATCTCCTCTTCTATGTTTCACAGTATTCTACATGTGTGTGGGAGCGCTCCATCTCCTCTTCTATGTTTCACAGTATTCTACATGTGTGTGGGAGCGCTCCATCTCCTCTTCTATGTTTCACAGTATTCTACATGTGTGTGGGAGCGCTCCATCTCCTCTTCTATGTTTCACAGTATTCTACATGTGTGTGGGAGCGCTCCATCTCCTCTTCTATGTTTCACAGTATTCTACATGTGTGTGGGAGCGCTCCATCTCCTCTTCTATGTTTCACAGTATTCTACATGTGTGTGGGAGCGCTCCATCTCCTCTTCTATGTTTCACAGTATTCTACATGTGTGTGGGAGCGCTCCATCTCCTCTTCTATGTTTCACAGTATTCTACATGTGTGTGGGAGCGCTCCATCTCCTCTTCTATGTTTCACAGTATTCTACATGTGTGTGGGAGCGCTCCATCTCCTCTTCTATGTTTCACAGTATTCTACATGTGTGTGGGAGCGCTCCATCTCCTCTTCTATGTTTCACAGTATTCTACATGTGTGTGGGAGCGCTCCATCTCCTCTTCTATGTTTCACAGTATTCTACATGTGTGTGGGAGCGCTCCATCTCCTCTTCTATGTTTCACAGTATTCTACATGTGTGTGGGAGCGCTCCATCTCCTCTTCTATGTTTCACAGTATTCTACATGTGTGTGGGAGCGCTCCATCTCCTCTTCTATGTTTCACAGTATTCTACATGTGTGTGGGAGCGCTCCATCTCCTCTTCTATGTTTCACAGTATTCTACATGTGTGTGGGAGCGCTCCATCTCCTCTTCTATGTTTCACAGTATTCTACATGTGTGTGGGAGCGCTCCATCTCCTCTTCTATGTTTCACAGTATTCTACATGTGTGTGGGAGCGCTCCATCTCCTCTTCTATGTTTCACAGTATTCTACATGTGTGTGGGAGCGCTCCATCTCCTCTTCTATGTTTCACAGTATTCTACATGTGTGTGGGAGCGCTCCATCTCCTCTTCTATGTTTCACAGTATTCTACATGTGTGTGGGAGCGCTCCATCTCCTCTTCTATGTTTCACAGTATTCTACATGTGTGTGGGAGCGCTCCATCTCCTCTTCTATGTTTCACAGTATTCTACATGTGTGTGGGAGCGCTCCATCTCCTCTTCTATGTTTCACAGTATTCTACATGTGTGTGGGAGCGCTCCATCTCCTCTTCTATGTTTCACAGTATTCTACATGTGTGTGGGAGCGCTCCATCTCCTCTTCTATGTTTCACAGTATTCTACATGTGTGTGGGAGCGCTCCATCTCCTCTTCTATGTTTCACAGTATTCTACATGTGTGTGGGAGCGCTCCATCTCCTCTTCTATGTTTCACAGTATTCTACATGTGTGTGGGAGCGCTCCATCTCCTCTTCTATGTTTCACAGTATTCTACATGTGTGTGGGAGCGCTCCATCTCCTCTTCTATGTTTCACAGTATTCTACATGTGTGTGGGAGCGCTCCATCTCCTCTTCTATGTTTCACAGTATTCTACATGTGTGTGGGAGCGCTCCATCTCCTCTTCTATGTTTCACAGTATTCTACATGTGTGTGGGAGCGCTCCATCTCCTCTTCTATGTTTCACAGTATTCTACATGTGTGTGGGAGCGCTCCATCTCCTCTTCTATGTTTCACAGTATTCTACATGTGTGTGGGAGCGCTCCATCTCCTCTTCTATGTTTCACAGTATTCTACATGTGTGTGGGAGCGCTCCATCTCCTCTTCTATGTTTCACAGTATTCTACATGTGTGTGGGAGCGCTCCATCTCCTCTTCTATGTTTCACAGTATTCTACATGTGTGTGGGAGCGCTCCATCTCCTCTTCTATGTTTCACAGTATTCTACATGTGTGTGGGAGCGCTCCATCTCCTCTTCTATGTTTCACAGTATTCTACATGTGTGTGGGAGCGCTCCATCTCCTCTTCTATGTTTCACAGTATTCTACATGTGTGTGGGAGCGCTCCATCTCCTCTTCTATGTTTCACAGTATTCTACATGTGTGTGGGAGCGCTCCATCTCCTCTTCTATGTTTCACAGTATTCTACATGTGTGTGGGAGCGCTCCATCTCCTCTTCTATGTTTCACAGTATTCTACATGTGTGTGGGAGCGCTCCATCTCCTCTTCTATGTTTCACAGTATTCTACATGTGTGTGGGAGCGCTCCATCTCCTCTTCTATGTTTCACAGTATTCTACATGTGTGTGGGAGCGCTCCATCTCCTCTTCTATGTTTCACAGTATTCTACATGTGTGTGGGAGCGCTCCATCTCCTCTTCTATGTTTCACAGTATTCTACATGTGTGTGGGAGCGCTCCATCTCCTCTTCTATGTTTCACAGTATTCTACATGTGTGTGGGAGCGCTCCATCTCCTCTTCTATGTTTCACAGTATTCTACATGTGTGTGGGAGCGCTCCATCTCCTCTTCTATGTTTCACAGTATTCTACATGTGTGTGGGAGCGCTCCATCTCCTCTTCTATGTTTCACAGTATTCTACATGTGTGTGGGAGCGCTCCATCTCCTCTTCTATGTTTCACAGTATTCTACATGTGTGTGGGAGCGCTCCATCTCCTCTTCTATGTTTCACAGTATTCTACATGTGTGTGGGAGCGCTCCATCTCCTCTTCTATGTTTCACAGTATTCTACATGTGTGTGGGAGCGCTCCATCTCCTCTTCTATGTTTCACAGTATTCTACATGTGTGTGGGAGCGCTCCATCTCCTCTTCTATGTTTCACAGTATTCTACATGTGTGTGGGAGCGCTCCATCTCCTCTTCTATGTTTCACAGTATTCTACATGTGTGTGGGAGCGCTCCATCTCCTCTTCTATGTTTCACAGTATTCTACATGTGTGTGGGAGCGCTCCATCTCCTCTTCTATGTTTCACAGTATTCTACATGTGTGTGGGAGCGCTCCATCTCCTCTTCTATGTTTCACAGTATTCTACATGTGTGTGGGAGCGCTCCATCTCCTCTTCTATGTTTCACAGTATTCTACATGTGTGTGGGAGCGCTCCATCTCCTCTTCTATGTTTCACAGTATTCTACATGTGTGTGGGAGCGCTCCATCTCCTCTTCTATGTTTCACAGTATTCTACATGTGTGTGGGAGCGCTCCATCTCCTCTTCTATGTTTCACAGTATTCTACATGTGTGTGGGAGCGCTCCATCTCCTCTTCTATGTTTCACAGTATTCTACATGTGTGTGGGAGCGCTCCATCTCCTCTTCTATGTTTCACAGTATTCTACATGTGTGTGGGAGCGCTCCATCTCCTCTTCTATGTTTCACAGTATTCTACATGTGTGTGGGAGCGCTCCATCTCCTCTTCTATGTTTCACAGTATTCTACATGTGTGTGGGAGCGCTCCATCTCCTCTTCTATGTTTCACAGTATTCTACATGTGTGTGGGAGCGCTCCATCTCCTCTTCTATGTTTCACAGTATTCTACATGTGTGTGGGAGCGCTCCATCTCCTCTTCTATGTTTCACAGTATTCTACATGTGTGTGGGAGCGCTCCATCTCCTCTTCTATGTTTCACAGTATTCTACATGTGTGTGGGAGCGCTCCATCTCCTCTTCTATGTTTCACAGTATTCTACATGTGTGTGGGAGCGCTCCATCTCCTCTTCAAAGACAAAGTTTTCATTTCATAAAATAAAAACGCAGCAGTGTCTCCCGCGTGTTCCACCTTTTCTCATCCCGGGGGGGGACGGGGGGAGGGGGGGACGGGGGGAGGGGGGACGGGGGGAGGGGGGACAACTCTTCGAGACTCGAGTCAAGTGAAACCGCGCTCGCTCAAAGCCCTGGCCTCCTCCATTTTCCATGAAGCGTCTTTCAGTCCAGAGACGGGTCAGGGGTGAGGAGCGCGTCTGCGGCTTGATGGCTGGTTCCCCATCAGCCAGACCCCCGCCTGCACGGCCCGTCTCCTGCAGAGACCAAGGGGGCCTTGATAAATTTGCCTGTTTATGCTGATAAATTAGAGGGTCGCCAGAGTTTTCCGCAGTGTTGTGTGTCTGGGGGTTGCAGCCGAGACCGCTGTCATTAACCTACATTATGGAGCTTCTATGGCAGGCCATTAAACCTCTATCTAAACAACAAGTCTGCGTAAAGAAATGTCATGATTACTTGGCGGACGGGTGGGGGGGGGGGGGGGGGGGGGGGGTTGTTGTGAGAGTTTGTAATGATTTTCAAATGGGTTTTTGGTTGACTTGATGGACAGTAATCAAAAGATGTGTAGATTCGCAAAGTCATCACTGCGGCCCTCCGTCTTCCAAGCGAACGTTAAACATGATCGTTCATCAAACTAACAGGCGAATTTCTCGGTGGATTTCTCACTGGTTCTTTTAGACCTAGTCGCTGTTAATGTGTTCAGCAGCTTTGCAGGCATCTCCACTGAAAAAAACTAAACCCATTTTCAACGTCCTGCCTCTGTGACGCTGTTCGGTTTGAAAGTCAGTGTTATGAACAGGGAAAGATGTGTTTGCCCGTCAGACATCAACTAGAGACTCACAACGCTTTTAGTACCCGCCTGTCTAGGACCACTGTGCATTAAGTCTTCTTCCTGTCAAACACACAGTAATCCTGTATTGTTTACCACATCTTCTCCAAGGCAATTCCAGAAAGCCCTTTGTGTTGTGTAAACACCAGGGGAGGGGGAGAGAGAACATCTGAGAAAGAAACTGTAATATTAAATGTTGACCTGGAGACGCAGTACCCTGTGTGTGTGTGAGTGTGTGTGTGTGTGTGAGGTCAGAGACAGGACACCGTACAGCTTTTGGAAAGGACTACTCTAAGTTGGTTGATGTCGGCCCATCTCATTTTGACCACATTTGAAGACAATTACGGGATAACTGTGCCTCACACACAAAGAGGAGGGGGGGTCATCTCATTCAGTCTGAGGGCTCACATACCTGTAGCTACAGCACATTGTGGGTTTAGCCTGGTATAATTAGCTTACTGTGAAAGGGGCACTGTGTACATAACAGCTAGAAGCGATTCAGACTCCTCTCAAGTGGACTGTGAACTGCTTTGAGGACAAGAGCAAAGAAGAAAAAAAAAAAAAGCTATTACTTTCCGCATTTTTTATTTTATTTTTTTGTCACGGTATGCTAGCATTAGCATACCCGATCACGGTAGCATTACACAGCGCCGTGTAATACTTCACACGGCGCCGACATGAGAGAACCGCACGTCCATTCCCCCTGATACCCCTCTCTCAGTCCTCTCCAGTTGTTTGGGCCCTCTCTCTAAAGTCTGGTCATCACACCCCTGGGGAGGTCAGGGGGAAATCACGCTCCGCGTACCGACCAACCGCCCAACCAATCAGCCACAAGCTGTGGGCTATTTGCCGCAGATTGAAATGAGGTGGACCGTGCGCAATCAGCTAGACGGGGTCGACCCCGAACCCACCACATACCGTTTCCATACCCTTTAAATGATGGCTCTGCTCTCAGAACAACATTGCGGGGGCAACCTAAAAACTAAGTCAATTTATTCGTGCTGAGATGAAAAATGCTCCGGATCACGTTTTCAAGGTAATCACGTACGTAGCGGTAGCTTCACAAGCTTGATGTTGGTAATCATACATCACCTGGATAAAGCGCTTTGGGACTTCTGTACTACTCTCTGCGCAACAAAAAATTCCCCTCTCGGAGGCGGAAGCGAAGCTCGAGTCTTAACCTGAATTTGAGGGCTGAGCGGCTTGGATTAAGGTGACGTTTTGACTGCAGCAGTCTCCCTGGTGCTGCACCGACTCTAGGGTGGTTCTGAGGGGATGTGTGATCGCTGGCCAGAGATGTAGAATATGTCCTGCCCAGCCCTCACAGCCACCTCGAGCGCCACAATAAACGCCAGTGCCATGTTCCCTCAGTGCTGTGACAGGCTGACGGTTGCATTTGAAATGACAGCCCTCTGAGTGCTGCCACTGGCCTCCCACCAGCCTTCCTACCGCCCTCCCTCCACCCTTCTTTCTCTCCCCCCCCCCCCCCCTCTGGTCTCACCCCACCTGCCCTCCGCCCCTCTGCCAGCCCTCCCCCCACCCTTGCAAACTAACGTTATTGTTGTTCCCTTATATCTTCATTACATTTGAAATGTCAGCGATTTAAAGAAATTTTTCTTGTTTAATACAGACTAGGAGAATCTGGGAAATCATTATTTTATGTTTCAAAGCACATAATTGTTGAAAAGTGTGCAATTAATTTTTATTTTTAACAACAACAAAAAAACAACCACAAAAAACTTTGATACAAAAAATCCATCTTTAAATTTCTTTATTTTGGATTTCATCATCAAAATTTTTACAAAACATTTTCTGACAATAATATACTCAAAGAGGAGCCATTTTTTGTGTTTGGACCAGGGTCTCCACAAAACCGCTTTTAGATCCGAGTACAGAAAAGAAAGAACCAGATAAGGAAACGACAATAAACCAACTACAGAAGAAAAAAATGTTGCGTATTTACACCCCACAGAGATCGCTGCTATCTGCAGGCAGGACACGGGCAGCAGGGGGGCAGGAGTAGTTGGAGTCCTGTGGAATTTCACCGTATAACGAGAACGTATGGGAAACGAACAACAGGACGATCGCCCCGGAGAGAGAGATGGGAAACGAAAGGTCGGTGCTCGCATTGCTTTCTGCCCGATTTTCCCTTCGCGAACTCAGCGACGACTGAGGCAGGAACATGTTTTTAAAGAGGAGCGTCCATTTTCTTTTTGTTTTCCATCTCATTAGGGAATGTTGAAGTGATTAAACAGACAAAGGATAACGACGTTTGACCGACAGGGGTTAACGGCCCTGCCTCCCCTTTGACATGAGTTATGGTTGAAAAAAACAAGATGCGGACAATCAGGGTGAAAGGTTAAATACTCCAGAACTTTGGAATGGAACAACAGCAATCAATGTGTGACGTGTGACAGTGTGGGGAACGGGGGGGGGGGGGGGAGGTGGAGGACAGCCTGAACATCAGTAACAATGACATTAGTGCAGAGGGGGAGCGGAGGTGGGTGTGTGTGTGTGTCTTGACTGTCTCAGCTATCTGGGCGCCCTGGGCCACGCGTTGGTATGTGATGAATGAGCGAAAGAGAAGCTGCAAATCCACATCTGGCTTGGAATTAATCTTTGAAAATCAATTTATCAGGTAACAAATTAGAACTCAGCGAGGCGAGAAGCAAATGGCCTTGAATGAACCTGCCATGGTTCACTGTGTCTGTGTGTGCTTGTGTGTTTTGTGTGGGTGTTGAGTGTGAGTGTTGTGTGTGTGTGTGTGTCCATGCGTGTGTGTGTGTAGGGGAGTTGACAGCACACTTGGTTTAAAGAAACAAACAAAAGAAAAATAACAACAAAGTGTTACATCAGCACCAGATGCCAGCCTCTGTGTGTGTATGTGTGTGGCTGTGTGTGTGTGTGTGGCTGTGCGTGTGTGTGCTTATGTGTGTGGCTGTACGTGTGTAATTGAGTGTAAGAGTGTGTGTGTGTGATTGTGTGCAGGTGCGTGTGTCTGCAGAAGGGTTTGCATTGTACAATATGACAAGAAAAACCATAACAGTAGTGCGTAGTCGGTGAGATTTAGCGATAGGCAGGTGTCTGTGTGTACAGTAGCTGGTCAAGTATTCACTGTACGCGTCATACACAGATAGGAATGGTGGGTTCACTTCAACCGCTCTCTGTATCAACTGTACGGCAGCGCAGAGCAACAGTAACTACACCATCAACTGCCTGATGACGATTCCTCACATCCTTCCCTCTCCTTCTCTCTCCCCTGTATTCCCTCTCGTCCTCTCCTTCCCGGGAGAATTACATCTAGCCATTCTTCTGAGCGTAAACACGGAAATATGAAAGGCATCCTCTCGATGCCTCAGACCCCCCCCTCACCCCCTTACAGCAAGATCTGGTCCGAGTGGGGATTTGAGCCCAATGTAGAAAAAGGAAGGGGGTAGGGGGGAGGTAGCAGAACCCAAAACAAACACGGCAGAAGGGAAACAAAGCCCGTCGGCAACGCTGGGCCCAGCGCAGACGTTCCTGAAGTTCGTCTCGAACATGCGTACTGTGTTAGCATGCAGCGCCCGTGCTTGCGTCGCTCTGAGGGCTCTGGGAATAAACGGGGGGGGGGGGGAATAAAACGAGTTAATGTCGGGTAGGATCCTTCCTTTAACACTGACGTATCAGTCCTTATCTGGGATGTACTCGTGACAAACCAACTGATTATTATATTAGCATCGTGGCAAATTTAATCGTGAACACGCCGACCCGTCCTTTAGTACTACCAATTAGAATGTTGCCGGGAAAAGGTTTTGATCAGCTTCCTTCCTTTATTCTGTTTCAGAAGACTTGAACAGATTAGTATATAGAGATACGCGAGGAACGCTTGGAGATAATTGACGAGGTAACCTCGTTGTGGGCAACAATGCCCACTCTCATCCAATCACGTCACTGGGCTCCGGCTAAACAGCCAATCGGGCCGAGGCTCTCTTCTCCGAGGGAGGAGGGCAGGGGAGGGGTCAGTGAACAGATTTGTGAGGCTATTAAAGAAACATCTAGGGCACTTCGTACAGGATACAGGCCTCCTCTCTGCATGTTTCTGGTTGAGTGCACCGTCTAATGTGGTTGTGGTTTCCTTAAACCACAGCATGCAGACAGAAATAGAACAGTATTCGAACATAACAGGTTTCAACAGAGAAAGTCACCAAAGGCAAACTTGAACCGAGGCCAATGAATTAGTGAGGGAGGAGGTTCAGTATAGAGAGAAAGGCAAGACAAGCTATGAATGGAAAGGAGATATTTGATGTCCTATAGCACATATATTGGCACAGATATTTTTTCAATACAAAGTTACCCAACCCTCAACAATATTCATGAACCATTTTGAGTAAACGGACAGATTTTGACCATATGTTAAATAAACGGATTATCTTGAATTTGGGGTGTAGTATCTTGGTATCGTATTAAATAACTTCATGGCACTAATAAGTCGTCACTCCAAAAATATAAACTTCCAGTTTAAATAACCTATTTCCCCCGTGCGTGTTTACGCTACAAAGCGTGTGTGACTGTCACCGGCAGAGGTCACGGGCGGCCGTCTTCGTGCAGACGGACGCCCGCACACTCATCTCACGGCACCAAAAGCACACCACAGATCTGTTCTTAGCTTCTCACGCGCAGGGTGAGAGAGAGATGGAGAGCGGTACATCTAACAGGATCCGCCCACTCCTTGTAGGAGCTGATACTGATGTGAGACCTCCAACTATTCGTCTCGATGGGGTTTGAAACTTTAACACTTGAAGTCGTAGCCGGGCTCCAGATCTCCCTTCTTCCTCGGTGATCGGGTTAGCCGCTGAGAAACAATCTCAGGGGAGGGTTTGTGTTCCGATGGAGTGATAGTATGTTGGCGGGAGCAGATAGAAAAATATTTATCATTGAAACAAGGAGAGCATAGAGTCAGATTTACTTCCTCCAACGGCGGCCATCTTGTGGAACGCACTTCCGCCGGAGTTTGGGTAAGGCTCCTCTTCTCGCCACGAGCAGTTTGTGTTTCAGATGAAGCGAAATACGTACATTTTCCGTTTTAAAGATTTTCCTATGTACAAGATAAATAAGTCCCGTTTGGGGTTCGTCATCTGATAAAGTCTTAGAGAATTATTTCTTGACATCACTTTTGAGCATCTGAACAACTGTCGCTGTTGTTCCATGTCAAGAAACATAACAAAAAAATATCCCTCCTCTCACTTCCTGTCTTCTTCAAGCCCCTCCCCTTCCTCTTAAGACAGGAAGGTTGTCCGGTGTGGCCCCTCCCCCAGGGCTGTCCAATCCTGGCCGGGAACGTCTCACAGTGGGACGACCCCCTGACCTCCAGACCTCCGGAAACCAGGGAGGGAGACAGACAGTAAACCAAGCCAGGTGAGAGATGTTCAAACTGGGGGTGGGGATGCAACACAGACCGCCTCAACACAGGACCTCCACCCCGCTCCTCGACATCATCATTCTGTGGGATAGTATCCGAGGGTGGCTGAGAGAGAGAGTCCACATTCATCTGGTTTAGCCCTCGCGCAGGCACACACGCACGCTGGACAACAAGCAGCGTTTACAGGCAGTATTCTCTCCCGACCTTCCAGGAGTTCATATCCCTCAGAGGGGAGCGACGTGCCGAACAGTCCGACACGCAGCTCTCTCCGCTGGGCAGCTGTGAGGTGTGTCTGGGGGGGACGTGGGAAAAACAGGGGGCACACGGACACAGCCTGGCAATCGACAACTCAACAACAAAGCGCTCACTAAACAAACCGGCCATTCGTTTGAAAAAAAATAAACAATAATCAAGCATAAGGTTGTCATCAAGAGTATAAAAACGTGTTAGGATTCTGTCAAAATATCTACCGACCTTTTGCATTCCTCTGATAATATCTATTCCATTTCTCCCACCCACCCTACCTTGATAAAACCGAGAATTTCACCTCATCAGGATACAATCTGATAGGGTGAAAAAGTTCCAAAGTTACGATTTCAAAGAAACTCATAAAACTTTCATTAGTTCTTCTGTGTCGTCAGACTATGACTGAGATACAGATCATAGACAGTGAAGGATTCTATAGGGGGCTTTTGGGAAATACCTCATCCCACAAGACTTCAGAAACATTCTCACAAGCTCACCCGATCGCTAGCGTACGTCTATATTTTAACTAGGATAGACGGAAGTGTGATATGCGATGGCTGTACATACGGGGGGCATTCGATTCAACTCCCAACCCCTTTCTATGCAGAAAGAATCAGAAAAACTAAAAAGCACACAGTTATAATTATGCGAACCAGTTTTGGTGTCAGTTTTTTTTTTTTTTTTACCGTCTTGAGAGAGAACAATAAGCTGAAATAATGGTATGTGCATTCAAAAGAGAAGAAACAATCTTTGGTACAATGTGCGCAGTAATTGAAAGTTGTGTGAGGTGATGACTCTCCCAGTTACAGCCAGGGTTAAACGCAAACGACAAACCTCGCTCCTTCTTCTAGAAGAAGCCCGTCTTGCAAACCCCCGGTAATCCACATTAGCGACTACAGACTGGCACATTTAATAGGAATAAACAGCAAGAGAACTCGAGTAAACATAATTGTATATCTTGATCGGCCAAATCTGTCTTTACCCATCTTCTTTCATGTCCACCTCGTTTATTGCACATTCCTCTCTCTCCGATTACTAACGCTGGAGAGCGCCACTTTCAACAACGAGCTTCCCGCTGTGTTGTCACGGCGATGCCGGGGGTTGACGCCAACACGACGCGTTTTGTCGCACGCTTCGGTTTCTCAGGAGCGAGGCGCAGAGGGAGGGGGTCCCGTGAAGTGTTTGGAAACAGACAGGAAGAGGAGGAGGCGGCGGTTGCCCCCGTACGCCAGCGGCCGCATCGCTCGCGACCAACGCCGGCTCCCCCGTTTCGCGTCTTTTAAAATCCAACTCCCGTCCTCCTCACCTCTCCCCGCGAGCGGGCTCCTCGCGGCGGAGCTCCGGAAAATAATCCCTCCATCAGCAACCCCTCACCTCTCCCTGCCCTCCAACCAGGACTCTTGGTGGACCCGGCACCTCTGCCTCCAGCGCCCCCCCGCCCCCTCCGTGTCTGCCCCGCTAGCGTCTGAAGGTGAGAGTGGTGGTGGTTCTCTCCGGGGGGGAGAAGGTTCCTCCGGAGCCCTCGGCGAGGGGGGGTCTGAGGGCCGGCGGCGGGGAGCGGGGCCCGGGCGGAGGGGCGCCCCCGGTGGGCACGGAGGGGACGGCGGGCAGAGCCACAGTCTGGATGGGGGGGCCTGTCTCGGGGGGGGCCCAGGTCGTCCAGGCCCTCCAGCCCCCGCGGGGGGCCCCTCGTACCCCATGTTGAGCCGCAGAGGCTGGTGGGCCTGGCAGTAGTCCACGATGGGCTGCTCGTACCGGTAGAACGTCAGCGCGCCCATCTGGTGTGGGACCTGGAGATGGAGGGGAAGGGGGGGGGGGGGGGGGGGGGAGGATAAAGTGGGGGAGAGAGGGGGGGGTCGTTGAGAACAGGGACAGGAGAAAGAGGGGGAACAGAGAGAAAGGAAATCATTAGAACCGTCGGCTTCCAATACGTGTGAGCTTTGCATCTTCTAGAAATGTCTGACTTTGTTACAGCACATAAAGTCACGATTTAATAATAAACGTTTGCATCATGCAGTGGTTTCGTCTCAAAACGTATTATCTGAATTCCCTGTATCTCATTTAACGCAAACTGGACTTGCTGCCATGAATATAATAATCAGAGCGTGGTTATTTCTGGTTGCTACTGATCCTGCAAGACAAACCAAACCTCAGACAGTGAACACTGTCTGTCATCTCCAACACAGTCTGTGTCTGGAGACAGCCTCTCCAGACTGTCTGGAGAGGCTGTCTCCAGACAGTCTGGAGACAGCCTCTCCAGACAGTCTGGAGAAGCCTGGAACTGGGTACTGAGATGGTGAAACGTCCACATAGAGCAGGAAAACATGTTCACACAAGTTCATACACACAAGAAAACACCCACGGGTTGGAAATGTCGAAATCCACACGCACGCACACACACACCAAACACACAGACACCAAACACACACACACACACACCAAACACACACACAGCAAACACACACACATAGCAGGCTGTTCTCCATGTCCTGGTAGCTGGCAGCGTAGCAGCAGGCAGCGGAGCGCCGTCTCCACCGCGGTGTCACTGGTGTCACTCCGTGGAACACGCTTCACATCTGGCGTCGGCCCTCCTTCTCCCCCGCAAACGTCAGCAGCACAACGCTTCGCGCCAAACAGACAGACGATCCCCCCCCCCCCCCCCCCCCCCCCCGGTTCATCCTGTTTGCTGTAGAGGCTGCCTCGGAGTCACAAAGGCCACCTGACGAAGGCTGAAGCGGAGCAACGCGCCCAGCTGGAAGGGATGCTGCCCTGAATCAGAGGCGGGTGCCCTGACCGGGTGGAACAGACGATCGGGTCGCCCGCCACAACAAACAAAACAAGGACACGTCCGAGGCCACGGGGCTGACGTCTGGAGTCGACATATTACAGAGGAGAGGTCTGGGGGGGGAGAGATGGCAGCAGTTACTCCTCATACACAGGTACACCCCTCCATCCATCTATTTATCCAGCCCTCCATCCCTCCATCTGTCCCCCTCCTTCCCTCTAACCATCCTTAGGGAGTCAGCTGACAGGGTAACAGGGTGGGCCAACTCAGTTTTCCCCCCAGTCAAACAAAACAGTCATAAACACCCCCCCTTTCACCCCATCCACCCTCGCGACTCAAGGCAGCCATTGTGCTCCTGCCAGCCCACACCAAAGGCTGACAGCAGCGCCACCAAACACCCTGTTGCTGCGTTCAGAGAAATACCCGGAACGTCAATATATGCTACGTGTTGTTGCCTCTGGCGAAGGATTATTTGAGCGGATTTACAGCAAGTCTGGAGCCCCGCGGAGCCAGCCCATGTGTTGGGGATTGCTGATGAGGATGGGCTCCGGGTTCAAATCCCGGCAGGACCGTTCCAGTGAGGGAAGAAGTGGTGGTCTGTCGATAATACTGCAGGGACAAAACTGAGGAGCTAAAACCTGTTTCAGGAACAGATAGCCTTAAAAAAGTCTGACTTCTCTAATGAACACTTTACCTCTCTCTCTCTCACACACTCTCTCTCTCTCTCCCGTCCCCGTTCTCAAATGGACACCATTAAGCCAGACCTACTCATTACATTATGGGCACTCAGTGGATTACTGCCCTCACTCTGGGTTCAGCTCCCCCCTCCTCCCCCTCCACCCCCCTCCCCCCCTTCCTCCCCCCTCCTCACCCAGTCCTCCCCCCCCCCCCCTCCTCCTCACAGCTTCCCGGCCAGGTCCAACGAATTCATTAAGCGATATTAACTCCTAACCGTTTCAGCAGATTCTATTGAATAGTTGGGGCATAAATCTGGGCTGTGGTGCTGGAGGTGTGTGTGTGTGTGTGCGTGTACAGTATGAGAAGGAGAAAGACAGAAAGAGAGAGAGAGAGACAGAGAAAGAGATGGAAAAGAGAGAGGCCTAATGATACAGCTCCTGATTTTTTTTCTTTTCTTTCCGTTGTATTATCACATTCTTTCCTCAGAGAGGTGCAACTTAATGGATTTAGGCTTGTATCTCAGACTGATACACTTTGCAGTGATGAACCAGTTTAATTGGCTTATACAGTATTCCCTTTGTCCGATTCTCTAATGAAAAAGTCCCCTTGATTGACATTCGAGACTTCAGACTTCCAGGCTGTAAAAAAAAAAGCCTTTTCCATCTTCATCTCAGCCCAGGACTGCAGCAACACACACACACACACACTCGCTCCACACACACCCTGCTGCCTTGTGTCTCTCAGGATCCAGGATTTGTCTATTTATTTATCATGAGCTGTGGAAGCCATGTCTCTTCTCTGTTCGTGTCGTTGGGAGTGAGTAAGGAGAGGGTAGTGACAGTGCCGGGGGCAAAGGCATCCCCCCCCCCCCCCCCCCCCCCTCCACCGCAGCCCCCCTCGTCCCCCAAAACAACCCCCTCGCTCTGGGACAACAGCAGGCACATAGTGGCGTCCTGACAGACTTGGAAGACGTTCCGCCGGAGCGAACACCGACCACGTTTCTCTTCCGTGGCGTTTTTTACATTTTTTGTTTAATCTCAAACTCCGGCATTTCGTCCTCTTGATTCTGCAGCAAAAAACACTGCTGGAAATGTTTTCCAGTTCTCATCTTACAGTGTCTACAGTGTTGTGGTTTTACAGTCATTTCTTTAGGCTGGTGTGGTGATCTGCATTAAGGTAGCGTTTTATCTCAGAGTCATGCTCTGATCTCAGTTGAACTTGGTCCTGTCCCAGACTGGCCCCTTTTACACAAAGCGCTTCCTGTCAAAATGAGTGCATCCCTGTGAGAGTAATGTGTTTAAGATGTTTGTTTGAATCAAATCAAATCAAATGTATTTGTATAGCCCTTTTTACACGCAAGCATGTCACAGAGGGCTTCACATACGCCCATAGAACTGCCCCTCAACCAACCCTGACCCTCAGGGGGTTTGAAGTCTCCCTGTTTGCATTCGTGTGCATGTGTGCGAGAGTTTGTGTGAATGCGTGTGTGTGTGTGAATGCGGGTGTGTGTGTGTAGCTCGAGGGGGGCGTCTGCAGATGTTGGGCTGTGGAGGCCTCAGTGTGTCAGAGGCCCTCAGACTGGTTCGACACGACGCCCGACAAAAGCTCTTCAATCTGAGAGGAGAGCTACTGCAAACATCCTCACATTCACTCAAACAAAGCATGACCCAGGAGGAGAGCAGCTGCCTGATTCCTCGTGTGTGTGAGTGTGTGTGCATTCAGCCGGCACTCAAGTGAGCGCGCATTAATATGTGTGCATAACTAAATAAGAGGCAGAAACATTCTGGAAGCTTTTAGCCCAATTTATACTTAGGTCGCAGACACTTTTGAACCCTAACCCTATAGCAATGAATGTAACGGTAAAATGATTCTGTTTACGTCACGCGAACCTTGAGCACAGGCGACTGTTTTCCGAAGTATAAATGCAGCAGCCTGAGCGACACTTTCTTTTTTCATCGGCGACCATTTCATAAGTGTCCGCGACCGAAGTATAAATTAAGCTTTCGTTATCCCACACAGGTCTGCTGTCGATCTCTAGTGACCCTCATCCAGTACTGAGGTAGATGCAGTGTGCAGGTGGTGTTTATCCTGCTTGTCTGGGAATATATACACACAGGTCTGTTGTCGATCTCTAGTGACCCTCATCCAGTACTGAGGTAGATGCAGTGTGCAGGTGGTGTTTATCCTGCTTGTCTGGGAATATATACAGTAGAAGCCATTTCAACATTTCATTATTATTATCGGTAGTTGTTTATTTGTTGTTTTATTGTTTTTTGCCACCAGGGGAAAACCTCAGGGAGGTTACGTAAGTAAGGCTGGCAACTGAGGTCAGGTACAGTAAGCAGCTGGTAGGGAAGAGAGATGTTTTTTTTTTACATATTTTTTGAGAGAGAAAGCCAGTACGAAAATATCACATGGAGTAAGGCATGGCTCGTTTGTTGTTTGAACGGATAAGACCTAATAACGGGAATCCCGTTATGGAAAATAAACTTTCTTTTGACTTGTCTTGATGGTGCATCAGTTGCATTTCATGGTCTTAAAAACATGTGATTTAAGTTAACAGGGTTAAGGTTATCCCTACATGCTCTCCTCAGTCTCCTGGCCTCACAGACATTACATTTACATTTAGTAATTTAGCAGACGCTCTTATCCAGAGCGACTTACAGTAAGTACAGGGACATTCCCCCCGAGGCAAGTAGGGTGAAGTGCCTTGCCCAAGGACACAACGTCAGTTTGCACGGCCGGGAATCGAACTGGCAACCTTCAGATTACTTGCCCGATTCCCTAACCGCTCAGCCACCTGAGTCCCTCATCCCAGATGCAGGGATGAGGGACTACCCTGGCCTCCCACTCTGTAACGGGGCGGGATGCAGATCTACACGTCCACAGTCCAGGCTAAGTGTTCCACTAAACGAGCTGTTAGCTTCCTGCTAATTCCTTAATTACTGTAGATGTCGGCGTGTGGCCGTGGCTGTTCATTACAGATCCCTGACACCACATAGATGACCTGGCCTCAGTCCATATCCGACCAGAGAGGGAGCGACAGAGAGGGGGGAGGAGAGAGAGAGGGGGAGGAGAGAGAGAGAGAGGGGGGAGGAGAGAGAGAGAGAGAGGGGGAGGAGAGAGAGAGAGGGGGGAGGAGAGAGAGGGGAGGAGTGAGAAAGGGGGGCCCAGAGAGGGAGAGAGAGAGAGAGAGAGAGGGAGGGAGAGAGAGAGGGGCCAAGAGAGAGAGAGAGGGGCCGAGAGAGAGAGAGGGAGAGAGAGAGAGAGAGAGAGAGAGGAGGGAGAGGGAGAGGGAGAGAGGGGCCAAGAGAGAGAGAGAGGGGCCGAGAGAGAGAGAGGGAGAGAGAGGGAGGGAAAGAGAGAGAGTCAACCTTCATGCACCAGCGCTTGCCCCACCATTGGTTCATCCCTGTCCTCCCTCCCACACTAACAGAGATGCACCCCCAGCAAATGGGCCGTGAAATGCTACTCGGTGCTCAACACTGGTTCTCTCCATCCGGTTCTACTCTTATACAGTCAAAACAAAGCATAATCACCACGGCGACGACGTCTGAGGCCCGCGAGGTCACAGCAGTTAGAGAGGAAGAATCTGCAGTAAGATGTGACTCTGAGCACAGATATACTAAAGAGCCCTGCAACTTCTGATCTTTCAGCTTCCGTCCCAACTCCTCTGTGTTTGTCTGCTTTGGATAAAAAGTGTCGGATAAATGAACACAATGTAAAATGTGTTAATTGACTCTATTAGCGTTTGCTTGGAGAAATTCTGCCTGTGGCGATAGCTTGCTTGGCCAGTGATCTAAGAGTTATCATAATAATACTGAACACAACTATTACAATAATAAGTATGTGGTATTTATACATTCGGAATGTCCAACGAGGGAACGAGGTTGGAAATGAAAGGGCGGAAAGACCATCTCTTAATGTTGTCGAAAATATTTAATCACATTTTAACCAGG
>NC_090069.1:1338837-1361552 GCF_038355195.1 Osmerus mordax | reverse complement strand
GCAGACTAAGTGGATGGAAACAACGATAACATTGAAATCCGGGGGCCTTTTGTGGGGGGCAGGGGGGCTGGGGGTCAGGGGGCGGCAGGATGGGGGGATTATAAGACTGCTTGATCAAAGTACATTTACATTACATTTAGTCATTTAGCAGACGCTCTTATCCAGAGCGACTTACAGTAAGTACAGGGACATTCCCCCGAGGCAAGTAGGGTGAAGTGCCTTGCCCAAGGACAAAACGTCAGTTGGCATGACCGGGAATCGAACTGGCAACCTTCAGATTACTAGCCCGATTCCCTCACCGCTCAGCCACCTTACTAAACGTTGCGTAAGAAGACAGCCAAGGATGTGGACAACCTGTCCCCCCCCCCACCCTCCCCCCCCACTCCCCCTCATGGGAGTACAGTGCCTGCTCTTAATGAGATGAGCAGAGAGGATAACTGCATTTAATTTGGGCTGTTTTCCCAGGTGCAGGGAAGCTTTCCCCCCACCAGGAAGGAAGTAGGAAGTAGGGATCCCGTAAAACCGCACAGTGACAGACGCGCGTCACCTTAAGCATATTAAAACATTCGGTTGGTTCACTTTTATAATTAGCGAAGGCTCTTTTCATGTCAAATCTCCTGTCGTAATCATTAGCTAATATTCCTTCATGACGGACTCTATCACAACGATCTTGATGGATGGAAAGTCAGTTGGCAGATCAAAACGTCTTCCTGTGGTGTTTCGGAGAGAAATTTCAATCACTGTACGTCATGCGAAAATATTGAGGAAACGTACAGCATGTACAAAAGATTCTGCTTCTACAGTGTCTGAGCGTAACTTGGTCATAGCAAGTGATTGCTAAATCAACATTCAGACACAGAAATGCCTCTAAAGTTATAACCACCCACTGTTGCCCTGAAATCCCAGCTGAGAACACACAGAGGGAAAGGAGATATTCATTTTCCATGCGCTACATTTCCTTTTGACATCTTAAAAGCCATTAGTTCAACAATACTCACTGATGCTCAACACAATAAACCCAACTGCACTTTTCTGAGGACGATATAGCAACACAAACATCAAGAGAAGATGGCCGAAGGGAAGGGAGGCAGGGAAATTTCTATTGAAACTTAAACCTTGGAGAGTTAGCCCTGGCCAGCGAATCCATTAAGATTTAATAAAAGACTATTGTAAGGGCAGTAAACTTGGCACTGACTCCGTAAATCTTGACACAAGTCTCCCCGACTAGCTTTTATCTTCAAACAAAGGGTATCAAACTGCGCCGACTACCACGTTTTTAATGTCCGTGTTATCTTAGAGAATAATCTGGGGTACTCTCTCCGCGGTGCTTTTGTTTGTCAGCGGGGCCCTCTGGGCTTGGTAAAGGTCCAGCTGGTCGGCAGACCGAGCGCTGTGCGGCCGTGTCGTCCACAGAGACCGGCTGCTGTGTCGTCTGGTGAACGGCTCAGTCCCGGATCTGTGACATGGGTCTTCTGTCACACATCTGATATTATATCCCCCCCCCCCCCCCCTCTGAGGGAGCGCTGTGTGGACTGCCTGCTTCCCCCCACCCCCACCCCCCCCCTGAGGGGAGCGCTGTGTGGACTGCCTGCTTCCCCCCCCCCCCCTGAGGGAGCGCTGTGTGGACTGCCTGCTTCCCCCCCTGAGGGAGCGCTGTGTGGACTGCCTGCTTCCCCCCCCCCCTGAGGGAGCGCTGTGTGGACTGCCTGCTTCCCCCCCCCCCCCCCGAGGGAGCGCTGTGTGGACTGCCTGCTTCCCCCCCCCCCCCCCCCTGAGGGAGCGCTGTGTGGACTGCCTGCTTCCCCCCCCCCCCCCTGAGGGAGCGCTGTGTGGACTGCCTGCTTCCCCCCACCCCCCACCCCCCCCTGAGGGAGCGCTGTGTGGACTGCCTGCTTCCCCCCACCCCCCACCCCCCCCCCGAGGGAGCGCTGTGTGGACTGCCTGCTTCCCCCCCCCCCCTGAGGGAGCGCTGTGTGGACTGCCTGCTTCCCCCCTCGAGGGAGCGCTGTGTGGACTGCCTGCTTTGTTGTTTCTCAAAACCGCTTCCCCTGCCACCTGCTGTGTCCGCGGACGCCGGGCGCCCGGAGGACCCGGGGTGGGTTAGGGTGGCGCACCGCAGAGTCAGGCGAGGCGGCGCTAAGGTGAGGCAGACCTTGTTTGCGCTCCCTGACCTAGTTAGGATACGCGCTGTCTGTATTTCACCACCTCTCTCTCTCTCTCTTCCTCTCCCTCTCTCTCTCTCTCTCTCCCTCTCCCTCTCTCTCTATGTCTCTCTCTCTCCCTCTATGTCTCTCTCCCTCTCTCTCTTTTTCCCTCCATCTCCCTCTCTCTCTATGTCTCTCTCTCGCTATGTATCTCTCTCTCCTTCTCTCTCCCCTCTCTCTCTTTTTTCCTCCATCTCCCTCTCTTTCTATGTCTCTCTCTCTCTATGTATCTCTCTCTCCCTCTTTCTCCCTCTATGTCTCTCTCCCTCTCTCTCTTTTTCCCTCCATCTTCCTCTCTCTCTATGTCTCTCTATGTATCTCTCTCTCCCTCTCCCTCTTTCTCCCTTTATGTCTCTCTCCCTCTCTCTCATCTGCACCTGTCTCTCCAGGCTCTTTTACTTCATTTTTCGCTACTTTAAAAATAATAATTTCCATTTATCTCCCTTTCTTTTCTTTCCATCTTACGTCTGTGCTGTACAGTATGCAAATGCATGTCCTAGATAACAAGCGAGGGAAAGATATAGGCCTAGGATCGCTACACCGGCGCGCGCCAAACTCACAAGCGAAACGTATACTTATAACGTATACTCTTTGACTATAAAAGTCAAAGAGCTTTTGCTTCAGCCGTGGTTCAGAGTGATGTGAGTTCCATCCGAGCTCTGATATGTCTCACTCCCAAAACACAGGAGATCTAACCCTACATCCAGGAGAGACAGAAACAAACCTCAATGGTTGGCTGTGAGGTGAGATCAAAACGGGGTTCCAGACGACCCTTGTGATGAAGAGGGAGGGGGGGGGCGTTGCGTTGCGACTTCACTTCACAGAATTGGCCGCGGCAGGAATGACTGCGCATATCGACGCTAAACTGACAACGCCGCTGTCTGACACAGCGGACTGCCTATACGTACGCTCCATGACAACCATAATACGAAAAACGAATATTCAAATAAAGGGTATATTCTCTTACTCTTAACCCTTGTGTTATCTTCGGGTCGTTCTGACCCATCAGTCATTGTGACCCACCGTCGTATTGCGACAACTTTACGCATACAAAAACAAAGTGAAGCATTTTCTTTTAACCCGTCGGGCTGTCTCAGACCCCCCACATTGCGAAGGTTAAAAGAAAATTATTTTTATTTGTTTTTGTATTGGGTAAAGTTGGGTAAACACAACGATGGTTCATTATGAACCTTTGGGTCATGTGACCCGAAGGCAGCACGAGGGTTAATGAATTGTATTTATTTCATAACATTTATTTTTGTCAAATAAAAAACAATCAAACTCAGACAAAAACCCTCTAAAACACTCCGAGCACCCCTACAGGCTGACAGGACTGAGGCTCCAACTCTGGGAAAGGTCACGAGGACAGCGCTGGGCGTCTGGGCTCCGAGGCGTGGAGGCGGAGCAGAGGAGGCTGCTCGTGGCGGTATCACCATTCCGGACACGCTCCCCTCAGCAGGCAGAGACGTTTACCACCATTGACCGGACTGCATCGTTTGATCAGTACTTAATGACACTTAACGCAATCGCTTCAAGACAGCCCTGCCTGTTTAGAGTGGAACAGATGTTTCGCCAAAGTGATCTCGCCGTTTTAATTAGCCATTGATACTAAATGCATTAGCAAGGGGGTGGTGGTGTTGAAATGCAGCCGTTACCCCGGAAGAGCTGAAGGCTATTGAAAACAAATGCCGGTTGGAGGGCGGGGGAGGGGAGGGGCTAAGCGGTCGAGAGCGGTCGTTAGGGCGTCGAAATCGCAAGGTTCGCTGCAACATACGCTGCGTCGAGACTGCGCCGCAGTTAAGATGTCTGATGAGGCCGGTTTAACGGGAAGGAAACAGCTGGAGCTTTACCTCGCGTTCCGGAATGTGCTCTGTGACATCACCGCGTCCGAGCCCTCCAGGATCAGGAATCGGAACGGTGAGGTGATGGTCATGCAGAGCTTATTCATACATATATATATACTGAATGTAGCACTTCCTGGATATAGGCCTTCAAGGACAGGTCTAGATTGGAGACAAAAGCTCCAACCAACCTATTTCAGAAGACCATGACACCATGAGATTACAGTGGCTGGACTCAAAGCCATCATTGTCAGGGGAAAATCAGAAAGCCCTTCCAATCCACAGCAAAGCTCTATTCTAACTATAATGAACACAGAGGGGCTTTTCAGATAGCTTTGGCGCGGGCCTCGACTCTGGTCAATCCACAGCAGCCCACTTCAAGTCTCTTGAAAGCAACACTCCATTCCAAACCCAATTCCATCCTTTAACTGATCCCCCTTCCACACACACACGCACACGACACACACGCGCACGCGCACACACACACGTCCAGATAAACACACGCACGCCCACACACACACACACACGTGTAGCAACACACACACACAATTATTGACACGGCACATTCATTGACACAAGGGGCCATGGCTCTGATTGCCTTTCCTCCACTTGTGAATAGCCGGCCACCTGCCTCAGGCTCACCTTCAATAGAGTCAATTACAGTGTCGGCACTGCCCTCCAGCTGCTGCCTCCAGCTGCTGCCTCCCTGAACCCTAAAGACGTGTCTGTCAGGCCTGCCTCATGCCTGCCTCCAACCCTGCCTCATCCCCTGCCCTGGGACTAAACATCTGGACCCTAGCTGGCTCCCTGACAGAGCAGCTAGCCCAGACGTGCTGATCTGGTCCACCTACCTCAGAGGAGCCTCCCTCACTCCCTCCCTCCCTCCCATCCTCCCTCCCTCCCTCCCTCCCATCTTCCCCCCCCTCCCTCCCATCCTCCCCCCCCCTCACTCCCTCCCTCCCTCCAACCCCCCCCCCCCCCCCCGTCCCTCTGTACCGGGCTCCCTCTCACCTCTACTCTCCTGAGACTGTGTCTCTATCTCGTTCGCCCCCCCCCCACCCCCCCCCCAGGGCCCTGCACCTCAACAGACAGCACCACGCCCCCCCCCCCCCCCACCCCCCCTGCCTGGGCTGGGTGAACGATATGGGGCTGATGTAAACCTTCTCCCTTTAATGGCAACGGAAATGAATCTCCTGTTAGAGATTACTGTGGCGTGTAACGGCCCTTGAGTGGCCCGGTTTAAAGGGTTTAACAAGGTTAAATGACTGTGGGGGGTGTGTGGGGGGGTGTGTGGGGGTGTGGGGGGTGTGGGGTGTGGGGGGGGTGTGTGGGACAGCCTTGGGAGTGGGGGGGTTTTCATACACAAATTAATAAAAAGCAAGATGATGCGTCATGAGCCTTTATAAACTCATAACCACCCCCCCCCCCACGCCAGGGGGGTAGTAAAATGGACACTGGGAGCTGGAGGAGGTGGAGGAGGGGGGGGGGGGGGAGAGGAGGGGGAGGGTCAGTAAACACAGTGCCAGAGATATCTGGTCTGTTGAGCTGTCTGCATGTGAGATAAACCTCAGCTGTAATAGACGGGCTTTAGTGGGAAATGTCCCCCGTTAAACCTTAATCTAGCCAAGCATCTTATTAACCAGACCTGCTCATGACCAGGCAGGTCTGGGCTGGAGGACAGGACACCCGAGGCTGGGGGAAGGAGGCTGGGGGAAGGGAGGCCGGGGAAAGGAGGCTGGGGGAAGGAGTCAGGGGGAAGGAGACAGGGGGAAGGAGGCTGGGGGAAGGAGGCTGGGGGAAGGAGGCTGGGGGAAGGAGACAGGGGGAAGGAGGCTGGGGGAAGGAGGCTGGGGGAAGGAGGCCGGGGGAATGAGGCAAGGGGAAGGAGGCTGGGGGAAGGAGGCTGGGGGAAGGAGGCTGGGGAAGGGAGGCCGGGGGAAGGAGGCCGGGGGAAGGAGGCTGGGGAAGGAGGCTGGGGGAAGGAGGCTGGGGGAAGGAGGCTGGGGAAAGGAGGCTGGGGGAAGGAGGCAGGGGGAAGGAGGCTGTGGAAAGGAGGCTGGGAAAGGGAGGCCGGGGAAGGGAGGCCGGGGAAGGGAGGCCGGGGGAACGAGGCTGTGGAAAGGAGGCTGGGAAAGGGAGGCCGGGGGAAGGAGGCTGTGGAAAGGAGGCTGGGGAAGGGAGGGGGAAGGGAGGGGGAAGGGAGGCCGGGGAAGGGAGGCCGGGGAAGGGAGGCTGGGGAAAGGAGGCTGGGGTCTTTGAAAAAGTCGTTGTCGGTTGTTGTCTCTGTATAGATGTGTGTGCCCGTATCCCTGGCATGTTGTGATCGTGTTGGTGAAGTCCTTGTCACTGCCTCAGTCACCTCCTAGGTCCGTCCCTCCTACGCTCGCCGTGACATGCGTCCTCTCACAGACATTTGTTTTGATGTAAAGTGTATCAAAACTCGACCTCCATGTTTGCAGTTGGTTTCCTGTCTTCACGTCGAGATGTTGGGCTGCAGACAGCTTTTGTTAGATTTCCATAAAAGCCGATGTGAATGCTATGCAAGGCCACAGATTACAGGCAAATAGAGCCAAGGGTAAAGGCAGGTAAGAGTTATTGCCGTGAGTGGGGTGTGTTTGTGTTTGTGTGTGATTGTGTGTGTGTGTGTGTACGAGTGTGGGAGTATGAGTGAGTGTGTGTGCGTGTGTGTGTGTACGTGAGTGAGTGTGTGTGTGCGTTCGAGCGTGTGAGAGTGAGTGTGTGAGTGTGTGTGTGCGTACGTGAGTGTGTGAGTGTGTGTGTGTGCGCCCGGTTTGATGGAGAATGTGATTGTATTTTTCCTTTCTCCTGTCCCCCGAGGAGGTGACGGGGTGGGTATTGAAATTCCACTCTCATTTCCTGTGTCGGCGTGGCGACTGCGGACTTGTCACTCAGGAGAAGGGGAGAATAGGTCTGTCAATCAATCAAGGAGCCATTACTGAAAGCTTTGCCACAAAAAAAAAAGAGTTGTTTTCTCCTGTGTGTTCTTTTTTTTTACATAACTACATTTCAACACTTTGTCATTGGCAAGGTGTGATTAGTCAGATGGGGAACAGAGAGAAGAGACTGAGAATGGGACGGGAGAGGGAGAGATGGAGAGGGAGAGATGGAGGGGGAGAGATGGTGGAGGGGGAGAGATGGAGGGGGAGAGATGGTGGAGGGGGAGAGACAAAGAGGAGCGTTAGATTACGACGTCCTTGTAACGGCGCAGGGAAAAGTGCTGTTCGGTTTTGAAAGCAGAGATAAGCAGCACCAATCCCCGTGACAACGCGACATATTGCGCCATACTGTCCTGTCGAAGTCGTCTCGTTCCTAGCGCATTAGCCCGTACGCTAATGAAAGGCAGGTCTGCATGAAAAAAGGGGAGGGAAAGAGGGGGGGGGGGGACGGAGAGAGAGAGGAGAGGGAGAGAAGAGAGAAAATGAGATCGAGAATGACAGAAAACAGCGAGAAAGAGAGAAAGAGAGAGGGTGAGAGAGACAGAGCGACAGAGAGAGAGAGAGAGAGAGAGAGAGAGAGAGAGAGAGAGAGAGAGAGAAGAGACAGAGAGAAAGAGAGAGAGAGAGGGAGAGAGAGAGGGTATTGTAAGTGGATGTAAACTGGAAAAGACGTGTGACAGGGATGGGGGGAAGAACGGAGTCCTGCTGTGTGCTTTAAACAGAACACTACGCTAACCTGCACACTATCCATCACACACACACACACAAGTGTGACGTGACAGGCAAAACAGCCTCTATCTGCTCTGCTAGGGTGGGGGGGGTACACCAGAAGAGAATAAGAGACAGAGGCATAGGAGGGAGAGAGGCAGAGGGAGAGAGACAGAGAGAGAGAAGAGGAAGGAGAGGCAGAGGGAGAGAGGCAGAGGGAGAGAGACAGAGAGAGAGACAGAGAGAGAGACAGAGAGAGAGAAGAGGAAGGAGAGAGGCAGAGGGAGAGAGGCAGAGGGAGAGGGACAGAGAGAGAGACAGAGAGAGAGAAGAGGAAGGAGAGAGGCAGAGGGAGAGAGAAAGAGAGAGACAAGAGGAAGAGAGAGAGAGAGAAGAGGAGGGAGAGAGGCTGAGGGAAAGAAGAGGAAGAGGAAGAGAGAGAGAGCGAGAGAGAGAGAGAGAGAGAGAGAGAGAGAGAGAGAGAGAGAGAGAGAGAGAGAGAGAGAGAGAGAGAGAGAGAGGTGAGATATCACAAGGGCAAAGAAAGAGAAGACAGGCAGGAGAGCAGCGTTCTTGATTGAACCGTATTCTTTGGTTAACCCCATTCTGACATGCTGTCTCACATGACAAACATGGCCGAAATCATTCCTGATCCACGGCAGGAGAGCTTGGCTGTGTCACACAGAGGGCCGAGCTGTAACCTTGAGCGTACACCAGTCCACAGACAGACAAGCAGGCCGCCAGAAGCAGGCAGACAGGCAAGCAGGCCGCCAGAAGCAGGCAGACAGGCAAGCAGGCCGCCAGAAGCAGGCAGACAGGCAAGCAGGCCGCCAGAAGCAGACAGACAGGCAAGCAGGCCGCCAGAAGCAGGCAGACAGGCAAGCAGGCCGCCAGAAGCAGGCAGACAGGCAAGCAGGCCGCCAGAAGCAGGCAGACAGGCAAGCAGGCCGCCAGAAGCAGACAGACAGGCAAGCAGGCCGCCAGAAGCAGGCAGACAGGCAAGCAGGCCGCCAGAAGCAGGCAGACAGGCAAGCAGGCCGCCAGAAGCAGACAGACAGGCAAGCAGGCCGCCAGAGGCAGGCAGACAGGCAAGCAGGCCGCCAGAGGCAGGCAGACAGGCAAGCAGGCCGCCAGAAGCAGGCAGACAGGCAAGCAGGCCGCCAGAAGCAGGCAGACAGGCAAGCAGGCCGCCAGAAGCAGGCAGACAGGCAAGCAGGCCGCCAGAAGCAGGCAGACAGGCAAGCAGGCCGCCAGAGGCAGACAGACAGGCAAGCAGGCCGCCAGAAGCAGGCAGACAGGCAAGCAGGCCGCCAGAAGCAGGCAGACAGGCAAGCAGGCCGCCAGAAGCAGGCAGACAGGCAAGCAGGCCGCCAGAAGCAGGCAGACAGGCAAGCAGGCCGCCAGAGGCAGGCAGACAGACAGGCATGCCTCGACTTTAGTTTATCAATACTGACCTCACGTACAGTATTCACCTACACACACACATGGGAACTAGGCCAGTACTGAGGGGAAGACATAATAATGACATCATAATTGGCATCTAATCAATCAATTAGAATCAAGTGGTAGAAACATGGAGTGGCATATGTAGCCTAAATACAGCAAAAGCATGACAATGGGAAGCTATTACGGACCAAGGTCTTGTATAATAACTATTCATTCACAGTATTTTTCACATCATGTACCCCATGAAAAAAAACGAAATGTTCCATTTACTATAGGGAAAAAAAAATTGTTGTTGCAACTGGCTGGCTGTTACCTAAGAACACCAGTCGTTTCTTTCTATCTAACAAGGATGTTTCCTGAGTGGGTTGGACTGGATCAGGCAGCCTGAGTCATGAGTGCCCATCTGTTTGTGATAGAACGTACTAACAGCTTTGTGCTCGGTACATGACAGAGATGTGGCGTTGACGCGGGCGTCTCAGGGGAACGAGAGACTTCCTGGAGGTAAAGCCCCATCAGTTATCCCAGGTGGGGAACTCCCCTCTCCTAAAGCCTTCACACCCCCCTTAAACGGATGTCTCCATCTCACTCCTCTTTCCTTCCCACTTGTTAGCTGCGCGAGCCTCTCTTTCTATCCATGACCTTTTCCCTTTTGAGAGAGGAGGAGGGGAGATCCAGGGAGAGACAGAGGGAGAAGGAGAGACGGAGAGAGAAAGGGAGAGACAGACATGCAGAAAAACTGAGAGAAAAAAGATACAGAGACAGAAAGAGAGAGAGACGAAAAAAGACAGAAAGAGAGAGAAAGGGAGAGAGAAACAGACAGGCAGAAAAAGGAGAGAGAGCAGAGGGAGAAAAAGACAGAGAGAGAGATAGATAGAGAGAAAGAGAGAGAGACGAGAGAGAGAGAGAGAGAGAGAGAGAGAGAGAGAGAGAGAGAGAGAGAGAGAGAGAGAGAGAGGGAGAGAGAGAGAGCAGAGGGCTTCTCTGGGGACCAGGTATTGATCGCACTGAGTCAGCTATGTCCTCTTTAATTCATTAAACCCCTTCTGTCAATGCCTGTTGAGCAATTCCAATAATGTAAGGGGACGAGCAGTTGCCTGCACATACATATAAGGGTTTATGTCTAGGTGTGGGTCTGGGACAGGTGCATTAGCACTCTGATGTAGCATGAGTCACATGTGGTTTGAAGAGCATGCTGTTTACTCAGTGTTAGAAAGCTGCTACGAAAATGCAGCATCCGAAGATGGATTTTCACATTCAGCGAACTTCAAGGTGCCCTTCAAAGACATGTAGTAGTGGAGGGGGAAAATAGCTCACTATGCTGACATTTCTAGACAACGTACATTATAATCTATTTCTATACAATATGCATAATCTTTAAATATGATCTGATCTTTCTGTCAGCGAGATGTTAACATGATGTCTTTAGTCGCTAGAATAGGTCAGGATGAGAGAAGTAAGATTCAATATTGAAAAGGTGAAGATTTCATATAAAATGAGACGTAAACTGTGTGTACGCCAAAGCGTGTGCGTGTGTGTATGCAGATAACGACATTTTAAGTGAATACACCTACAGGTTAATCACATCTTCCTCTGGTGTTAAATAAACCAAGGGTTGGCTAGAACCCCTGACATCACAGGCCCTGTTGAAGGCAACTACCACTGCAAACCATAGGTGAATCAATCTTCCACACTATAAACATACCAGCATCCTGTTACAAGGCATTACAGCAGAGGGAAACTGGGGTTGGTGGTGTGTGTGTGTGGGGGGGAGTGTGGGGGGGCTATAATGGTATAGCACAAACGGCCACATGTTGACAGCTAGGGCTAATCAGGGAGGATTTATCTGCAATCACACTCCGTTCCGTCCAATCTCTGGCTGGCTTGAGAGGGTGAGAGATATCAAAAGCTCTGTGATCCGTCCTCGCCCGCGCTCGCTCGGCGCCAGGAGGAACGCAGCTCTGGAGAGGACCAAGTTCTGACCGGGCGATCACATCACATGGTTGTCGGCTTAAAAGGTCAACAGATATTGGTTTGGCTTCCATGTCAGCTGTGTCCCAAAGTCAAATTATCAGCCAAACATCCATTTTTCCACTCTTGTAATACAAATGAGAGAAATAGAGACACACACACACAGAGAGACAGAGAGACGTAGTGAGAATGAGAGAGAGACACAGAGAGAGAGCGAGGGGAGAGGTAGAATTAGACTCGTTTTGAGAGGCGGTGGAAACACATCATATTATTTTCTAATCTGCATCCAGCTGTGAGACTCCGCGGCGGGTTCCCAGGACTCCCACAGCGATCCCAGCGGAGGGAGGCAGAGCGGGCGCTTCTGACCCCGCCGGCGACCCGGCGAGGAGGCCACGGGGGAGACCACCTCCCACGGAGGTCTGGCTGAAACATGCAGCGTTTCGCCATGGCAACAGCCCTTCCGTTATTTCCTGCTTGTCACCGCCACAGATCTGGGAGGAGGCTGGGGTCGCGTGCCTTCTCCCCTGTGCACTCCTACCTCCATGCTCCTCCTGACTGGGCCTAAATGGTATTAGGAGGCAGACATGGGACTTTCCCCAGTGGCTGCCTGTGCCAGGCACTTAATTTGCCGTTTATAGATTCACCACGGCAGTAATTTAATCTGTAGCCCGCAGAACCATCCCAGACAGCCCTGTGGCCATGAGTGCCTAACTGTGTGAATATACTGTGTGTCTTTGGAACATAGTTATATGAAAGTGCGCGCCTGTCCTATTAACCTCTGAGTGTGTGTATGTGTGTTGTCTGTGTACGTGCAGGGTCGGTGTGTGTGTGTGTGAGCGTCCAGGAGAGCGGGCAGGCTGTGAGTGAGCATGCATGTGTGTGTGTGTGGCGTGTGTGTATCCATGCAGGGGAGCGTGCAGTGTGTGTGTGTGTGTGTGAAGCCGTGGTATTCACAAGGCCTTATTAGCATGCTGTTCCTGACCTGGTTTCACACAGTCAGGGATGACAGAGCTAGCTGCCCTTGATTCTCTGCTCCATACCTACCCCTGCCAGAGACCTGCCCATCTCTCTTCCTCTCCCTCTCACCCTCTGTCCATCTCCTGTTCTCCCTCCAAACCTCTCTCTCCCGCTCTCCCATTCTCCCTCCAAACCTCTCTCTCCACCCCTCTCCCTCCCTCTCTCCCCTCCCTCCAAACCTCTCTCCACCCCTCTCCCTCCCTCTCTCCCCTCCCTCCAAACCTCTCTCTCCACCCCTCTCCCTCCCTCTCTCCCGTTCTCCCTCCAAACCTCTCTCTCCACCCCTCTCCCTCCCTCTCTCCCTATAGAATTTTCGGTCTCCCTCTTTCCCACTCTCTCTATTTTGTCTCCTTCATTTGTATTTTTATATTGTAAATTATTTGTCTACTTTATATTCTATTTCATATTTTTTATTAGTATTAGGTAGACCACATATGTAAGTTTTAGGATTCCTATATATTTAATGTATGCACCTTCCTGCATACATTAAATATATAGGAATTCTTTGTCTGTGCAAACTTTCATGGCGAATAAAACCCCATTCTGATTCAGATTTTCTTTCACATGAATCCAACAAACACACACATCACACCCCCAAGTTTACATTTCCATTTAGTCATTTAGCAGACGCTCTTATCCAGAGCGACTTACAGTAAGTACAGGGACATTCCCCCCGAGGCAAGTAGGGTGAAGTGCCTTGCCCAAGAACACAACGTCAATTGACACGGCCAGAATCGAACTGGCAACCTTCAGATTACTAGCCCGATTCCCTAACCGCTCAGCCACCTGACTCTCCAAGTTAGCCGTCATGTGCAGGAGGTCTTCTCATGCTTGTTTTACACCAAGTGTTAGTTTTCAATATCAGAGCACTCCATCAGGCTCTAGTGATCCCATAATAATTAGCATTGTTTATCTTCGCAGTAAGTGAGGATTTAACCTTGCCTTCGTAATTGGACGAGCTAGGGCCAGGCGCTGGGGAGAGGGGGGAGAGAGAGAGGCCCCCATACGAAACCCGACGACAGAGTAATTGGAGAGACTGGAAGGTTGCCAGGCTTGTGGAATGCTGCGTGACTGTTCCGTGACGTGTGTTCCGCCGCACAGGTTCCGCACACACACGAAGGCTTTGCTGTTTCCTGTTCCCCCGAGGGCCCTCCTGTGTTTGTCTGGATGCTTGAGGAGACAGGCAGGGTGCATGGCCCCTCTGTTTGCCCTGCGTGTCTCTGGGTAGCCACCAGGCTCTCCTCTGCTGACAAATCCATTTGTACCCTCAGGTTCTGCCCTGCCACTCCCTCCCTCTCTTCATCCCTCGCTCTGCCTAACTGTCTCTTGCCATTTACTAAAGGCAGTGAGTGCGTGTGTATGTATGTGTGTGTGTGTGTATGTATGTTGATGTGTGTGTGCGTGCGTGTTTGTTTGCAGTGTTGAACAGGAAGCTTGACGGTAAACAGGAGCGAAGGTCTGGAACCAATATCTTCTTCCTTCCCCAGGGGAGTTTGGACCCTGACGCGGCCACCCCCCCTCACCTCCTCCTTATCCCAAACAAGCATTCTGACTACCGCACTGAGTTTACCAACATTTGGAAATGAACAGGACATAAAGACAACGCTGCTGTATGTGTTTTTCCATTACTTGTTGCTGAGCAGCAGGGGTTATGCGGAATTCAATTTTTTTTTAATAAATAATCATAATAATTAAAAAATCCTCCATCTGTCGGTTTGACTATTCCCTCGCCTAGTCAACCACTTTCTCTCTGTCTCTTTCTCTCTCTCTCTCGGTCTCTCTCTCTCTCTCTCTCGATATATATATATACAGTGTATGTTATATAATATATCCATCTATATCTCTCTATAAATACAGTATAATATTTTCATCTCTCTTTCTCTCTATCTCCATCTCTGTATTCCCCTCATATTGGTGGACAGGCTGGCCACTCTCAATCACCGCCGCCCCTTCAAAAGAGCAAAACTCCAGATCCTAATGAACACGTTGGAAATTCAATGAATTCTAATTTGCAGTTATAGTGGAACACCGGAAAAAAGGGGTACATTTATTACGAGGGAAATTGAAAAGGGAGGACTGAACTACTTGATTTCCTGCACATGCTTCATGAAGGAAGAAAAGCAATTAGCTTGAGCAGTGATAGAGAGAGGTATTAGATGGAGGGAGAGACTCCAACGATGGCTGGTTTAGATCTCCCTTGGCCCCCCAAGGGAGACAAGGATTATGTTAAAACGTCCTGATGGGAAGACAACAACAACAGCAGCAACAACAAAAGACAAACGGAAGGCAGCTTCGCTGTTCCCGCTGCAGTGAGCTGCTCTCTTCGTAAGGGCCTCACTTCAGTGAGCTGCTCTCTTCGTAAGGGCCTCACTTCAGTGAGCTGCTCTCTTCGTAAGGGCCTCACTTCAGTGAGCTGCTCTCTTCGTAAGGGCCTCACTGCAGTGAGCTGCTCTCTTCGTAAGGGCCTCACTGCAGTGAGCTGCTCTCTTCGCTGTTCCCGCTGCAGTGAGCTACTCTCTTCATAAAGGCCTCGCTGGCTGACACTAAACAGAAACGGAGGAACGCTCTCGATGGAGACGTCTGAAGAGTTTGATTTGAGCCCTCGTGAGAATCTTCCCGCCCCAGAGATGCGAGGTGTTCGTGTTATTGCTGTGACCAAGTGTCAGCGTCCAATAAGATACTGTATAAAGGTGCTGAAACTATGGTGTCATCAACTCATTGCTTGTCGTAATATAATACGATACTTATAGTGTAAACGCATAATACATAAATACACACACACACACACACACACACTACATTCACCAATTCACAAGCACACACACATTACTGAACACACACACTTCTCACAAACACACACAAACACATCGCTGTATCTAGTTCATTAACAGCTGGTGAAATCCATCTCTCTATCTCTCTCTCTGGCAGCTTCTCCACTCCAGCAACCAAGAGTGAAATAGAGTCAGACTACGGCTACACCGTATGGCACCCACACATCTGCCCTCCCCACGCCCCGCGCCCCGCGTCCCGCGCCCCACACTCCAGTGTCAGTGCCGCCTGTAGCAGGCCAGTCACAGTGTCAGTGCCGCCTGTAGCAGGCCAGTCACAGTGTCAGTGCCGCCTGTAGCAGGCCAGTCAGTGTCAGTGCGCCTGTAGCAGGCCAGTCAGTGTCAGTGCCGCCTGTAGCAGGCCAGTCAGTGTCAGTGCCGCCTGTAGCAGGCCAGTCAGTGTCAGTGCCGCCTGTAGCAGGCCAGTCAGTGTCAGTGCCGCCTGTAGCAGGCCAGTCAGTGTCAGTGCCGCCTGTAGCAGGCCAGTCAGTGCAGTAGAGTTCTGAGTCACTTCCTGAGTCTGTGGGTCACACGGTGCATCTACCCTACTACTGTCATCCATCCTCATCCTTTACTTTCAAAGACCTTGGACAACACAGCCGCAAAGCAGTCTGCCTCCAGGGGATGAGTGCAAGGCACATCCCTGCTCTCTGCCTCCTGGGGATGAGTGCAAGGCACATCCCTGCTGTCTGCCTCCTGGGGATGAGTGCAAGGCACATCCCTGCTCTCTGCCTCCAGGGGATGAGTGCAAGGCACATCCCTGCTCTCTGCCTCCAGGGATGAGTGCAAGGCACATCCCTGCTGTCTGCCTCCTGGGGATGAGTGCAAGGCACATCCCTGCTGTATGCCTCCTGGGGATGAGTGCAAGGCACATCCCTGCTGTCTGCCTCCAGGGGAGAGTGCAAGGCACATCCCTGCTGTCATGCCTCAGGGGATGAGTGCAAGGCACATCCCTGCTCTCTGCCTCCAGGGGATGAGTGCAAGGCACATCCCTGCTGTCTGCCTCCAGGGGATGAGTGCAAGGCACATCCCTGCTCTCTGCCTCCAGGGGATGAGTGCAAGGCACATCCCTGCTGTCTGCCTCCAGGGGATGAGTGCAAGGCACATCCCTGCTCTCTGCCTCCTGGGGATGAGTGCAAGGCACATCCCTGCTGTCCTGCCTCCAGGGGATGAGTGCAAGGCACATCCCTGCTGTCTGCCTCCTGGGGATGAGTGCAAGGCACATCCCTGCTCTCTGCCTCCTGGGATGAGTGCAAGGCACATCCCTGCTGTCTGCCTCCTGGGGATGAGTGCAAGACACATCCCTGCTGTCTGCCTCCTGGGGATGAGTGCAAGACACATCCCTGCTGTCTGCCTCCTGGGGATGAGTGCAAGACACATCCCTGCTCTCTGCCTCCTGGGGATGAGTGCAAGGCACATCCCTGCTGTCTGCCTCCTGGGGATGAGTGCAAGGCACATCCCTGCTTTCGTACGCAAACTAGACCGTGTGAATTCTCGTTGAGTAGAGAGGTTTGAGTTCACCGACGGAGACAAACTGTTAGAGGACGGAACCTTCTGGATGGTTTTAGTTCAGAATGAACCAAAGACAGGCCTTTTTGGACTGCCTGCCTCTAATATCTAAATATGGCCACAGTATCAATGAAGAGATGTGAAACTTTAAAAGGCCCCATCTGTATGCTGACAGTCTAAAAATCCCCTTTTTTTCCGTTTTTTGAAAGCAGATTAAGGCAGGAGACAAAATAGAGGATGTGAGCCATGGTTGAGATTAAGCCGTAATTTGTTTGGAAAATCTTAAAATCTGAAAATGTATGAAATAAATAAATAAATGTCACACTACAGTTTCAAATATGCTCTGTAACCCTTTTTTGGCATCTATTTTTGGCTTCTAGAAATACTAGGTATCACTAACAATATACAGGAATTATTGGCTGTTATACTTGTGACACCATGCGATAATAGTTAAATGAATTTTTGAAGATTCATTAAGCCTTGGCTTTGGAATCAGCTAAAGACCATCCAAATTCCCTAAAAGCATAAATTAAGATAAATGTTGAAATGGCTCCTAATTAAAACAGGCTATGGATTAATTTTCCCAAATTGTTTAAAAATCATAAATGCCTTCAAGAGTTTTTTTCTTCTTATCTTTTTCTATTTAGAGCAGTTGCGAATAACAACTCATTTACTATTAGTTAAACCACGATTATCTCTGCACGTCTTCTTAATAATTTAAACTAATAATTTCTCTGCTATGATAGTTGTGGAGTTTCCTCATCAGTGTTGGTTACCGGATACTGCTTTGCAGCGTTTCCGTGGTTACCCCCCTCTCTTTCTCCACGTCAATCTGCATGCAAGCTGTTACTGCAGAGGCTGTGATTGCGTAACACCCAAGGCTTGAAATGATACCAGACCAGCAGGGAAAACATGCGTTTAGTTTGGACATTAGATGCTGCAGGTTACACAACAAAGACACAAACACACAAGGCTTTATACACAAGCACATGCATGCACATAAACACAGGCACTTACACACACGTACACACACACACACACACATACGCACATGCTCACACCCACTCACACACCTGCACAGACGCACACAAACGTACACACACACACAAAACACACCTACACACACACACTCCCATCCACACACACCTTATTCTAACTAACCTTGCTTCCCTGTTTGATTTATCTTACAGTAAGGGGGGTGGTGACTAGATGACACTGAACTCCACCCCCATATATCTTGTCCTCCCCCGCCCGCCCGCCCGCCCTCCCTCCCTCCCTCCCCATCTCCCTGTCCCAGAGGTGAGGCAGTACGCCAGGCTGGCCTCCCATAACCTCCCATCCCTGGCTCCTCTTCCGCTGACAGAGCTTCCATCACTCTGCAAGGAGACACATAAACACTGCAGAACACGCCCGGCGTGATCCACGCTCTTCCTCTCCACGAAATGGAGATGGAAGAGCGTCCTCCTCCTCCTCCGCAGCAGCAGCAGCAGCTAGGTAGAAATACAGTCTCGCTGCAAAACAGAAGGTCCTAACTGAATATGTTTACGGGTGTCAGGGCACATAGAGAGAGAGAGGGAGGAAGAGAGAGAGAAAATGACAGACAGGATGAGAGTCGAGAGAGGTGAAGAGAGAGAGAGACGGAGAGAGAGGGAGAGAGAGAGGGAGGAAGAGAGAGAATGACGGACAGGATGAGAGTCGAGAGAGGGGAGGATAAAAAGAAAAAAGAGAGTGACAGAAAGTCAAGAAAGAGAGTGAAAGAAAAGAGAGAAAAAGAGTTAGAGAGTGATCGAAAGAGAGAGGGAGAGGAGGGGGGGAGAGGAGGGTAAAGAGAGGGGAGAGAGGAGAGATATTGAGAGATCACTGCTGGTTTGCAGATTGCCAGTTGCCTAGAGACCAGGGGCATTGAGCTAAACAGACGTTATTGTTTGACTCCACATGCCTGGACTCAAATTCAGATGTGAGGGAACTTGGGTCTAGCAGACCCAAGTTAAAGACACTGGCAGGGTAGCATTGCTTTGGGGCAAACCTGTTTTCCATTTACATTTACATTTAGTCATTTAGCAGACGCTCTTATCCAGAGCGACTTACAGTAAGTACAGGGACATTCCCCGAGGCAAGTAGGGTGAAGTGTCTTGCCCAAGGACACAACGTCAATTGGCATGACCGGGAATCGAACTGGCAACCTTCGGATTACTAGTCCGACTCCCTCACCGCTCAGCCACCTGACTCCCTGTTTTCCATGCCCGGCAGAAGCTCATGGTTTATGTGTTGGCTTCGGCCCACAAACTTTCTGAAATACATCAACAGCCTGAACTCTCTGAAGCGGAGACAAGCTTCTAGGTGAAAAACAAAACAATACAAAAACTATTTTTAAATTGCAACAAAATCTGACGGAATGCTGGACTAGAAATTGTCTCTTTTGTCTGTTGAACATTTACCTTCGACTAAACTAATCCTCTGGTCTCCCCAAAGTCGTTGAGTCAGACCAGGAGATATCAACAGCTCCTGCAGGACGCCAAGCCCAAATGAGATGACGGCTCAATTTCATCTCACAAAGATTTTTAGAGCTTTTACAGATCATCTTAAACTGTCTATCTACTCAGATGTATTTTGCATGTTTAATTTTGGAATCAAAGAGAGGATTAAACGATCAAAAGCCAAAGTAATTTAGCGCTTCGAGTATAAGAAAGGCACATTACAAATAACGTGTATTATTATTATTATTATTATTATTACATAATTAAGCTGCTCAGGGAGGAAGTGGAAGAGGTCGACAATGTTTTCCGTTGTAATGTTCACTCTAAGACAGGAAGTGATGTCAAAAAAGACCATCATGGGCAAAAAAAGACTCTTTGGAAAGTGAAATATTGGGCCAGGCCAATATAAAGTATGTTGAAAGCATCCCGTCCTAATCTATGTAAATAGATTGGAAATGTCAGCATTGATGAGGTAAAAAAAACACTGAACAAAAACCCACTCTCCTGAGCCCTATCATTGTCTCTCTGCTCTGTGTAAATGTTTCCGTGTTCTTGTTAGTTTGATAGCACACGTCTGTTCATAAGGAGCCCAGGACCACATAGTCATTTGGCTGCGCAAAATTGGATTTTAGATAAACTGATTTTTCAATGTCCACAAGGACATTTTTGTTTCATTGGCTTTAATTGTTTCTCGGTCATGCATTGAGGAACCGATCAAAAGCATTCCGCTGGGCCGTCTGATCAAGGACTATCTCCGATTGGTGTATTTTCTGTTTTGGACGAGGCCTCAGCCAATGATATTGGAAGACACAGCTGGTTGCAGACCAGATCGAAAAGTTCCGGATGCAGCTAAATACCCCACAACCTTCTGTTTGTGTGGCACTTCACTACGCTTTCACCAAGAGCCTCCCAATTCAATCTATGAATTCCATCTAAACTGAAGATGGAGTATGATTCACACAATAGAACAGCCTTTGCATTCTAATGGGTTTTTGTCGCACATGGAAAAAGAGGGACCCATACACATCACATTCAAATCGATGAAGACTCAATAAAGAAACATAGATATACACACACCGCCCCAGTCTCTCTCTCTCTCTCTCTCTCTCTCTCTCTCTCTCTCTCTCTCTCTCTCTCTCTCTCTCTCTCTCTCTCTCTCTCTCTCTCTCTCTCTCTCTCTCTCTCTCTCTCTCTCTCTCTCTCTCTCTCTCTCTCTCTCTCTCTCTCTCTCTCTCTCTCTCTCTCTCTCTCTCTCTCTCTCTCTCTCTCTCTCTCTCTCTCTCTCTCTCTCTCTCTCTCTCTCTCTCTATGTTTCTCTCACATACAGTAAACACACACCACATTAAAGCAAACACACACACACACACTCCTATCTCCTTCAACTGCGTAGCAGCATGGTTGCTAAGTGTGTGGGTGGGTGGCTCTGGTGGAGAGAGGAGGCTTGTTTGGACTGGGGGAAAGAGGTCTGTCTGGGCGGGGGGGGAGAGAGGTTGTGTGGGCGGGGGGGAGAGAGGTTGTGTCTGGGCGGGGGGGAGAGAGGTTGTCTGGGCGGGGGGAGAGAGGTTGTGTGGGCTGGGGGGAGAGGGGGGTTGTCTGGGCTGGGGGGAGAGAGGTTGTGTGGGCTGGGGGGAGAGAGGTTGTGTGGGCGGGGGGGAGAGAGGGTTGTGGTGGGGCGGGGGGGAGAGGTTGTGCTGGGGCTGGGGGGGGAGAGAGGTTGTCTGGGCTGGGGAGGGGGGGCTGGGGAGAGAGGTTGTCTGGGCTGGGGGGGAGAGAGGTTGTGTGGGCTGGGGGGAGAGAGGTTGTGTGGGCTGGGGGAGAGAGGTTGTCTGGCTGGGGGAGAGGTTGTCTGGCTGGGGGGAGAGAGGTTGTGTGGGCTGGGGGGGAGAGAGGTTGTGTGGGGCTGGGGGGAGAGAGGTTGTGTGGGCTGGGGGGAGAGAGGTTGTCTGGGCTGGGGGGAGAGAGGTTGTGTGGGTGTGGGCTGGGGAGAGAGGTTGTTGGGCTGGGGGGAGAGAGGTTGTGGGCTGGGGGAGAGAGGTTGTGTGGGCTGGGGGGAGAGAGGTTGTGTGGGCTGGGGGGGAGAGAGGTTGTGTGGGCTGGGGGGAGAGAGGCGAGGTTGTGTGGGCTGGGGGGGAGAGAGGTTGTGTGGGCTGGGGGGCTGAGGTGTGTGGGCTGGGGGAGAGAGGTTGTGGGGCTGGGGGGAGAGAGGGTTGTGCTGGGCTGGGGGGAGAGAGGTTGTGTGGGCTGGGGGGGAGAGTGAGGTTTGTGTGGGCTGGGGGGAGAGAGGTTGTGTGGGCTGGGGGGAGAGAGGTTGTGGGGGGAGAGGTTGTGTGGGCTGGGGGGGGGAGGGAGAGAGGTTGTGCTGGGCTGGGGGGAGAGAGGGGTTGGGCTGAGGGGGAGAGGGGTGGGGGAGGAGGTTCTGGCTGGGGGGAGAGAGGTTGTGTGGGCTGGGGGGAGAGAGGTTGTGTGGGCTGGGGGGAGAGAGGTGTGTGGGCTGGGGGAGAGAGGTTGTGTGGGCTGGGGGGAGAGAGGTTGTGTGGGCTGGGGGGAGAGAGGTTGTGTGGGCTGGGGGGGAGAGAGGTTGTGTGCTGGGCTGGGGGGAGAGAGGTTGTCTGGGCTGGGGGGGAGAGAGGTTGTGTGGGCTGGGGGAGAGAGGTTGTCTGGGCTTGGGGAGAGAGGTTGTGGGGCTGGGGGAGAGAGGTTTGTGTGGGCTGGGGGGGAGGAGAGAGGTTGTGTGGGCTGGGGGGGAGAGAGGTTGTCTGGGGCTGAGGGGGGGAGAGGGGTTGTCTGGGCTGGGGGGAGAGAGGTTGTGTGGGCTGGGGGGAGAGAGGTTGTGTGGGCTGGGGGGGAGAGAGGTTGTGTGGGCTAGGGGGAGAGAGGGTTGTGTGGGCTGGGGGGAGAGAGGTTGTGTGGGCTGGGGGGAGAGAGGTTGTGTGGGCTGGGGGGAGAGAGTTTGTCTGGGCTGGGGGAGAGAGGTTGTGTGGGCTGGGGGGAGAGAGGTTGTGTGGGCTGGGGGGAGAGAGGTTGTGTGGGCTGGGGGGAGAGAGGTTGTGTGGGCTGGGGGAGAGGAGGTTGTCTGGGCTGGGGGGAGAGAGGTTGTCTGGGCTGGGGGGGAGAGAGGTTGTCTGGGCTGGGGGGAGAGAGGTTGTGTGGGCTGGGGGGAGAGAGGTTTGTGTGGGCTGGGGGGAGAGAGGTTGTCTGGGCTGGGGGGAGAGAGGTTGTGTGGGCGGGGGGAGAGAGGTTGGGGGCGGGGGAGAGAGGTTGTGTGGGCTGGGGGGGAGAGAGGTTGTCTGGGCTGGGGGGAGAGAGGTTGTGTGGGCTGGGGGAGAGAGGTTGTGTGGGCTGGGGGGAGAGAGGTTGTGTGGCGCTGGGGGGGAGAGGGAGGTTGTCTGGGCTGGGGGGAGAGAGGTTGTCTGGGCTGGGGGGAGAGAGGTTGTGTGGGCTGGGGGGAGAGGAGGGTTTGTCTGGGGGCTGGGGTGGGGAGGAGGTTGTCGTGGGCTGGGGGGAGAGAGGTTGTGTGGGCTGGGGGGGAGAGAGGTTGTGTGGGCTGGGGGAGAGAGGTTGTGTGGGCTGGGGGAGAGAGGTGTGTGCTGGGGGGAGAGAGTTGTCTGGGCTGGGGGGGAGAGAGGTTGTGTGGGCTGGGGGGAGAGAGGTTGTGTGGGCTGGGGGGAGAGGGGGTTGTCTGGGCTAGGGGGGAGAGAGGTTGTGTGGGCGGGGGGGAGAGAGGTTGTGTGGGCTGGGGGGAGAGAGGGTTGTGCTGGGC
>NC_090069.1:1318443-1338637 GCF_038355195.1 Osmerus mordax | reverse complement strand
GAGTGGCCTTCTTTCTGCCCGGAGGCGGGGGGGAGGGCTGATCCGGATCCTGATCAGGGCAGTCAGTATCTCTCTCTCTCTCTCTCTCTCTCTCTCTCCCCCCCCCCTCTCTCTCTCTCTCTCTCTCTCGCCCAGCACGGAGCTGGAGTGCACCAACAGAGAGTCGCCTTGCTCGGAATTCCCATCCAGCTGATGGGTCGAGGCCCTTTCTGCTTTAATAGAGAAGGAGAGGGGAGGAGAAGGAGAGGGGAGGAGAAGGAGAGGGCCTAGAGAGGCATTCGAGACCACAACTTCCCAGCCTGCCTGGCATGGTTCAACCCTGGCCCCAGCCCCAGCCCCAGCCCCAGCGTGTGTGGCGCTGGCCAGGGCGGTCTGCTCTCTGCAGCACCAGCGGCAGGATCCATCAGCCCACCGTTGAGACGCATTAGTACTCGACAGGACGAGCAGGGGGTTCTGAGCTGGGGGGCGTCGAGCCATCAAGACAACACAATGACCATCTGCCTCGCGTGCTGAGGCACCTGCCTCACGTGCTGAGACACCTGTCTCGGGTGCTCAGGGCCACGTCTACAGGAGACAATGCGAGGCCACAAATGGCCGGACGCCTACAGCTGGTCTTTTGTGGCTTCCCCTGGTGGCAGGCGCGGTCGTGGGCTCACACACACACACACACACACACACACACACACACACACACACACACACACACACACACACACACACACACACACACACACACACACACACACACACACACACACACACACACACACACACACACACACACACACACACACACACACACACACACACACACACACACACACCCGCCACCGTGGTCCTCCCCGGACACATAAGCTTGTTTATCACCTTGCAACATATTGTCCCTGTCCTCATGAGCTGGGGCGGGAGATGGATACACTGACTGGGAGGGGGGGAGAGAGAGGGGGAGACACAGTGAGAGAGAGAGAAAGACAGAGAGAGACAGTGAGAGACAGTGAGAGACAGTGAGAGACAGAGAGAGACAGAGAGAGACAGAGAGAGAGAGAGCGCGAGAGAGAGAGAGAGAGAGAGAGGGGGGAGAGAGAGAGAATTGGAAAGTGTGTAATAGAGGGGACAGAGGCTAATTAAGGAAGGCTGGATTAATTAGGCTTTCAGACTGCCTTCGTCTCATGCTCCCACTGAGCAGCGCCAGCAGGCCTCCACCACACCTCCATTCCTCCGCCCCTCCATCCCTCCACCCCTCCACCATGCCTCCTGGCCAGCCTATTGTTGCAGGGCTTTTCTTTCTCCATTCATGGGAATGTGTCAGCCTATCCACCCAGAGGCCGAGGGAATTGAGTCAAGGTAAACACATACAGTAAAGACCCCTAATCTGGCTGGAAAAAAAACAGGAAGCTGAATGCACATGTGTTCACAGTGCGCGGCACAGCATACAGAGACAAATGTAGGTCAGCATGCTGCGGTGTTTCATTGGAGGAGAGGTAACACAGTGTTGTAATGCTGTAATGCCATGAAATGCAGAAGGATCAGGGCTCGAGACACGATGCCCTCCGCTCATGTTTCCGTCTGTTTTGCGAGCGATGTGACACGAACCCAGGGTTGGGTTTCTTTTAAATGTCTTCCCGACTTCCTCGTTGTGGAAGAGCCAAGGCCTGTAATTTAGTTTACTATCAATTCATCAAAACCCAGTTGATGGAAAGAGAGAGATGGGCAGAGAGATGGAGATAAAGAGAGAGATGGAGAGGAGAGAGAGATGGAGAGGAGAGAGAGAGCGAGAGAGAGAGATGGAGATGTGGGGGAGAGAGAGCGAGAGAGAGCGAGAGAGAGAGAGAGAGAGAGAGAGAGAGAGAGAGAGAGAGAGAGAGAGAGAGAGAGAGAGAAAGGTCCTTATTAAAAAAATGTGTGAAAAATCCCTCCCCACAGTATTCAAGGCCATGTTTTCAATGGCTCTCGCCCCGGCGAGATCAAAACAAGGAGTGAGAGGCTTTCGAGATGTGGAGAGCTCGACGGATTCATTCTCCTCTCGACAAAGAGAAGTCCTCTCAACCCCTGCTATACCTAATACCCTTGGCCATGTCTTCGGAGGTGCTGTGACAGGATTAATATTTATTAGGGTCCTGTCTTGGCAAAAGGGAAATGAGGGGGAAAAGCGAAGTGTGTCGAAAAGCTGGGTTCAGACATTTTTGTCTTGATTGACGCAATGGCTGGCAGGGAATAATTCATTTTGAGGAGGAGACACAAGTGCCCTTGCACCAGCTCCCGGCTCAAGTTTATGATAATCCTAATAAATTATGATGCACCGCGGAGACATTAAAAACAGTGATTGGCACTAAATCAAACAGGCAGTGCCTCTTAGGTCAGTCTGTAAGAACTAAGTACTGTATGCAGTCAGCCAGCCAACATGCTCCTCCTCCTCCTCCTCGTAGCTAAGCTAGCTAGCTAGCTCTGCCCTTTAGAAGAAAGACAAACAAGAAATATGTGTTTGCTCTCCATCTGTCAATGTAGGTCCACCTCTCAATCTCATTCACAGTCTCCTCTACCTCTCTCTCCCTCTCCTAATGACTCTCTCTCTCTCTCTCTACCTCTCTCTCCCTCTCTCCTCCTCCCTCCCTCTCTCTCTCTTAATGACTCTCTAACTCTCTCTCCTCTCCCTCACAAACTCTCTCTTATCCTTTCTCCCTCCCCCTCTCTCTCTTTGTTTATATATATATTAATCTCCCTCTCTCTCTCTCTCTTTATTTAGATATCCCTGTCCTTTTACATTTGTTTTCCCACATTGAAACATAAAGTGCATTCCTTTCCTAACACCACCATTCTTGTCAAGGTGTGGTAGGACCCAAAGGCAAGGAAATACACAGCCATTTTGAAAACAAAGGGTTTAATCATGAAAAGCCAGGGAAACAGATAGGGTACGGACATGGGTAGTGGTAAGTACAAGACAAAGACTGGACACAAAACAGGAACCTAAATACACGAACCAAACGACACACAGGTGGACACAATGACGCTAACAAGAACGAGACAGGTGAAGACAATGAGACAGGGAAACACTAGGACAGGGCAAAAAAACTGAGACCGGGGGGGTACGGCTGTGGCCGTGACAATTCTATTCTCCAGTATTCTTCGAACCAGACTATTTTCTGTATTTCATTCCTACCCATTTTTCTGGGTTATCTAATTCACGCTTCGACTGATAACCAGATTGAAGCCGCCAGTTTTAATCTCAGCCAAGCACTCCTGTCTACTGTGTGGATTAATCCACTCTCATCATCTGCAGCGGTCAGAGGCGCAAAACATCAATTTGTTTACCTACATCTGGATAGGGGGACGCCGATAATAGCCCTTCGTACACCACAGCCATTATCATGGAGGAATATGAATAGTCTGCCTTGATTAAAACAACAGAAACTATCAACAGTATTACCATCTTACGCCAAACAACTTGAAAGTGTTTCGTCTCCTTAGTCTGAAAAGCTTCCAGTAAATCTGCTGCACTGTGTGTCCTTGGGTCAAACACGCAAGGCCATCCTTGATAGTTGATGCTTTCATTACAGGCAGTCGCCTCACCTACTGGCAGAGCAGGGATGTCGTTTGCAGCCATTACGGCTCACCTACTGGCAGAGCAGGGATGTCGTTTGCAGCCATTATGGCTCGAAATATCCCGTCCTGGCCAAAGGAAGAGAGTGTGTTCTAGTAGACTGTGTCACAACAGAGGGACCACAGAAGCACATCAGAATTGCATTAACTGCATGAGAGGGAGATTACAGACTGAAACACATGAAGTGGAAAGACAGTGGGTTAGAGTGATTAAAAGCACAGCACTGTTGCACTGATTGTGAAGCGTTTTTGGAATCGGTCCCATTCGAGACGTGCCTACAACACTGCAGGAAAAACGCCACTGGAATTCTGAATGTTTTTTTGTTTGTTTTATTATATATATTTTTTCTTTCAAAATCGACAGACGGATGGTATAACCCCTTGGTACTGGGATGTGCCGGGTAATTTAAATACAACTCAGAAATACAACACGGGGCCTGAATAGCCTGATGCAGTGCCGTAGAACCCCACAGCAGTAAACCCATTCATTCGGAGGGAGTACATACAACAGATTTTGTCATAAAAAGCAACCAGCTGGTGGTATTAGACCTCCATCGCAGAATGTGAAGTGAGATTGATTGGCCACAGAGAAAACAATCAAAACATTCTGAATGACACAGCAAGAGGGACGTTTTCCTATAGATTTCCACCCCCCCCCCCCACCCCCCTCACCCTTCCTTTTTCTTTCATCTTTAGAGCGGTTTTGTGGACACAAAGTTTATTGTGAGGATATTTGAAAACATCTACATGAAATGATTGAGTAGCCGCATCCAGACACGTTTCAGACGTTCGCTGAATGGTCCGGTACTCCTGTATCACTGATGCCTCTCTGAGACGAGTCTGGCTGCTTTTATGATCATCGTTATGATCTTCCTAACATTAAAGAGATGGCCAATCCATAGGGAGAGGGACTGTGGTCCCTAAATGTCCTTGCTGGCTTCACGGCACAATCAATCCCAAACGTATCCATTGTTGGTTTTGTCGATAAAGACCTTTCATTACCTTGCTAATCCAATCGATAAAAAACACTGTTATATTTCACAGTGAAAGACTGCCTTGGAAAATGTGACATTTATGGCATGGAAAGCATGGGTCTAGATATCTGTGGAGGAGGCAGAAAGATGCATTATCTCTGAAGATGATATATTGGCGCAACGTTTCTCTATTCCTCTAACCTCACACAGACTGCCAGGCGTCAGGGCCTGGAGACGTCTGCAAACGCAGGACACAATATATAAAAAAAACACAGGTTGGGAGATGAGGAAGGACTTCTAACACACGTTTGAATGCCCCTTGTTACTGGGATGTGAGCAGGCTTCACGTCAGACGTGTGAGGGTGGAATACTAAACCGTGGCAGGGAGAATGGAACTCATCAATCATGGAGGGGGAGCATTTCCCTGCAGTGGAAGCGGGCCAAACACCACTGGGGTTGCAACAGCCCCGCTACAGTCCAGGATGATGAGGACAGGTAATTAACTAAAAATAATGTTTGCTTGAATTAGCAGAGGAGGGTGCTGAAACACAACAACAACCCAAAAAGGTAGGAATGAATGATCGAAAAATATCCAAGTTGGAGGTATTTGGATGTAGGCAGTTGGTGCCCAAGCCCCAAAAAACAGAACACCCTTACCCCCATTAGTCATCACTGTGTACAGCTATGCAAAATCACCCTCCCAAACACAGGAAAACACTGTCTTTTCAGGGCACCAACAGTAAAATGTGGCTCAGCAAATCCGTAATACAACGGGCGCGCCTGCTCATGACAAATTCAACACAGCTCGACCCCAAGACACTCTGCTGGTCTGCTCCGTAAATTGAGCCAAAGAGGTTCTCACGCCGGACGATACCGTCCCCTTAATTCGGACTTTGTTTTCTCTGTGCCTTATTCACAGATCAGGCCACTGAGGAGAACATGCCGGACACCCCTCTGATCTCCCTCAGAACAGCTTGGACTGCCACCGATCAGAAGATGGACTGCAGCCTGGGGAGGTGAGCCTGCGTGAATTGTGTGGAGGCATCCTTGCCAATCGAGCTGTCTCGCCTGGACGGCGTCCCGATTTGTCCGTCATCTTCAACAGCCTCTCCCCCCTGCCTGTGTGTCAACATCAGTTCCCTTTGTCTATACGCCTGCCTGCCAACCTACCTGCTCTCTCCGGCTGAGCCTGTCTGTCTGTCTGTCTGCCTGTCTGCCATTTTGCCTTTCTTTCTTTCTCTCTGTCTGTCTGTCAGAGCCCTCAGATCTGCAGCCTCCTGGTCCTGCAGCCTCCTGGTCCTGCAGCCTCCTGGTCCTGCAGCCTCCTGGTCCTGCAGCCTCCTGGTCCTGCAGCCTCCTGGTCCTGCAGCACCAGGAGGCTGCAATGGTGATGCCAGCTTCAATATCCTGACAGGGCCCTCTCAGCCGACAGGAGAAGTAGCTCCACAACAGAACAAAAGGCAGAGGATGTCCCTGCTCTTTACCCGAGCATCATTCACAGATACACCCACCTTAACTGGGATGGATACCCCCCCCCGGTATCTGGAGAAGCACACATCACACATGAGGGCATTGAGGAAACGAGACAGACAAGACCACGAGCCCGCCCTCTTGCGTGTGGGCTAACCCGGAGTGGTGCTTTAGCGTTAGCAATAGAATTAGGAGGGAAAGGCCGGACCTGGAATGAGGCTCCGTCTACAAAATAAACCCATTTTGGTAAGTGGACTTTAACATAAAGGACCCTTGAAAAATGGATACGAGGCAAAGAATACAAATTGGAATTCATGAGATGACAAGATGAAGTGCAAGGACGTGGAATGAGAGGGAGAGGGGCCAGGCAGGAGAGCAGAGATAGTCAAACTAAGAAGTGAGCAGAGTATCATTAAAGAAGTACTCGGGTCGCCTTGAGGAAATTGGTAAGAAAAAAGGTAGAGAGAGAAAACAGTCTTTGCTTCCTTTCCAGGTAATGCGATTGCTGTATTGGTGATCTAACACCCTCATTAAGCACGGATCAAACGCCGGTGTGAGAATCGACGGAGTGGAACGGCGGAGTGTAAGAGACGGGGATTAGGAGGATGAGAGAGATGTTCGCTCTCTAACGGTGAGCGTTTGAAGTCCCCTCCGCATGCTTAATTGTCGAGCGAAGACACTACCATCGAGAAGTTTGCCTCGCCTGCGAAGGAGCCGACGGAGCTCTTGCCCTGAGCTCCACCCAGAGTGTTTGTCTGTGTTTGTTTTTGTACGCAATTACGAATCCGGCGTAATGACCTTGGTTTGAAAATTATAAATAACATACATTTACTTCAGGGAACATGCTAACGATATCAGACAAACGCATCGTTAGTCTTCCCCGTTCAGTTTCACTTGTACCCGTTTGCTTTTAAATGAGACTTACACAGGATTTAAATTGAGTGATTTTACGACACGACCGGCCGGCGTCAGTACAAAATGCTATCTCCAATCTTTTGTAGGCTTGTTACTGGTTCTGCATTGGGCCTGAAACAGCCCTTTGTTAAAGACCCCTTTGTGCTTGTGATAAATGACTGTGAGTCACGTGGCCCGCCTGTACTACTGGAAACCACCAAGACAAAAAAAAAGGCAATTTTTAGCAAAGGCAATCAAGGCAACAAAAGTAGATGACATATCAGAGATTAATAAATACAACAGAACAAATCTCCAAATCCGTCATCTGAGAACAGGTTTTGAGTGGATGCATTACCACAGCTTATACATGCACTCTCAATCTCTCTCAGAGTCTGCAACTTTGTATTAGTAGATCTGGCCTCATTGCATTAAACTCTTATTTGCTGGTGACATGGCGGAGGATTTAGAGTGCTGTGACTAACTGACTGCAAAAATAAACATAAGACCTGAAATGTGCGTGTTTGTGTGTTTCCGCATATGTGATGCTTGTTTTCCAGACCTACGTGTGTGATTGTTAAAGAATGAGACAGAGAGAGGCACAAGGCAGGTGGAGGGTGAGACAGAGAGAGGCACAAGGCAGGTGGAGAGTGAGACAGAGAGAGGCAAAAGGCAGGTGGAGGGTGAGACAGAGAGAGGCACAAGGCAGGTGGAGGGTGAGACAGAGAGAGGCAAAAGGCAGGTGGAGGGTGAGACAGAGAGAGGCACAAGGCAGGTGGAGGGTGAGACAGAGAGAGGCAAAAGGCAGGTGGAGGGTGAGACAGAGAGAGGCACAAGGCAGGTGGAGGGTGAGACAGAGAGAGGCACAAGGCAGGTGGAGGGTGAGACAGAGAGAGGCACAAGGCAGGTGGAGGAATAGCCCTTTCCAGGATCCCGGAGTCACCGACGAACCAGGAAAAGGGACGTAGTCATCTAGCTGTGATGAGGAAGCCTGTTTGTTTACTGTGACAACGCTGTTTTAACATTCCGTACTAGAGTCCACAAATGGTCACGCGAAACCCATGAAAACACAACACAGCGTTTTGGTCAGAGAAAAACATAATTTTAAGAAGAAATTTAAACCCGCTCTCTGCATTCAAGGAGCTGTCATTACGAAAAAGCCAGCGGCACACTTTGTGCTTGTGAAATGATGCAATATAGGTGGTACTTATGCCGCGTTTGTACTCAAATTTACATGAGACAACATTTTCTCTATAACGACGAGAAGGACTTTGTGAGAATGCCCTCTTCTGCCAGAACAAGGACATATCACGCCGATGACAGTGACACAACACTCACGTCGGACACACCACAACAAAACACACGCTCGGCCTTCAGCCTTCCTACACCTGCCAACCGGACCGCTACCGACACAGAAAAGTCACGGCACAAACGTAACATCCAACAGAATCAGAGGGGAACATTTACCTCGGCTGGCCTCGCCTGTGGACAGAGTTTTATGTAGGAGAGGTGGCGGTTGTGTGGGTCATACCTCGCATTCCCTGGAGCCAGAGATGGTGTAGGTGCAAGGCCCAGTGCCGTTCACCATCACATCCATGGCCTCCGAATTGGTGGGCTTGTAGTCCACATAGTACTCCTGAAGCGGGGAGCTCAGGGTCCGTTCCGTCTCGCGAGACTTTTTCCGGCGCTTGCGGGCGGCGGCCGAGTGCTCCTGCAGCTGCTTGACGCTGCTGGGGTAGCGCTTCCACGACACGTAGATCACCAGCAGGATCATGGCCACCGACAGGAACAGGGCCACGCTTCCGGCCACGATCTTGTGGAAGGACACGGGCTCCAGGTCCTGTTCGGGCGGAGGGGGGGGCGGGCGGGGTGACGGCTGAAGACGTGGGCCTCCGTCCGGCTCCTTCCCCTCGTTTCCCGGCCCCCGTGGGCGAGGAGGGGAACGCGGGGCGGCTCTCGGTCTGGACGGGGCTGCTGGAGGGGTATGGAGGGGCGCTGGCGGTGATGGGTGGGGCCGGGTTGGTGCGACACATGCCGTGAGAGTCCACGGCGTCCATCACCTTCTCGCCCTGGGCCTCCTTGGGGGCAGCGCAGATCATGGTGGTCTCCTTGTTCCCTCGGAAGTTCCTCAGCCAGGCCACCAGGGGGCAGACCACGGGGCCGCAGTCCCACACGTTCCCCGCCAGGCTGATGGAGGTCAGGGAGACCCAGGTAGACACCGCCTCCTGGGAGACGTTGGTCAGCTTGTTGGAGTCCAGGTTGAGGGTCTGGAGGTTGGGCAGACACTGGTAGACCCCGGCATCCACCTCTTGGAGGTCGTTCCCGGAGAGGTCCAGCTTCTGCAGGGAGGTCCAGGTCCAGGTCAGGCCCTGACTCATTGAGCGGATCCGGTTCCACTGCAGGTAGAGAGCCCTCAGGTTGTAGAGGCGCGGGAAGTGCGAGAAGTTGATCTTGGAGAACTGGTTGTGCTCCAGGTGCAGCTCGGTGAGCTTGAGCAGACCTGAGAAGGCGTTGCGGGTGATACTGCGGAGACGGTTGTAGCCCAGATCCAGGAACTCCAGGTTCCTGCAGTCCTGAAAGAGACGAACCGGTATGCTCTTCAGGGAGTTGGAGCGCATGTGCAGGCTTAGCAGCTTGCGTAGGCCCTGGAACTGGCCCGGCTGCAAGGCCTGGAGCTTGTTGTAGGACAGGTCCAGGTTCCGGAGGTTGGGGACCGGGTGGAAAGTGGTGTTGTGGAGTGACGTGATCTTGTTGGAGCTCAAGATCAGCTCCTTGAGTCTACGTACGCCCTGGAAGGCGAGGCCGTCGACGGAGGCTATGTAGTTGTGGTCCAGGTACAGCCAGATGAGCTGGTTGAGGCCTACAAACTGGCCGGCTCGCAGGCTGGCCAGGCTGTTGTAGCGGAGGGAGAGTCCCTGGCAGCCCCCGGACAGGTTCTTGGGGACATCGCGGAAAGCGCTGGACTCACAGTAGACGATTTTCCCATCGCAGCGGCAGCTCTTGGGGCATGGTCGCTCGCTGAAGGACGGGGTTGCTGCCAGCCACACCTGCATGAGCAGTGGCACCATCAGCCAGCGACGCCGCATGCCAGAACCTGGGGAGGGAGGGGAGGGAGGGAGGGAGGGAGGGAGGGAGGGAGGGAGGGAGGGAGGGAGGGAGGGAGGGAGGGAGGGAGGGAGGGAGGGAGGGAGGGAGGGAGGGAGGGAGGGAGGGAGGGAGGGAGGGAGGGAGGGAGGGAGGGAGGGAGGGAGGGAGGGAGGGAGGGAGGGAGGGAGGGAGGGAGGGAGGGAGGGAGAGAAAAGGTGGGTGGTCAATAAGGAGAGAGCATATATTTGTCAAGACCCTCTCGGAACAACGCATGTGTTAATAATGTGATATGGTTGAATCGTTACGATCATCCGCATGATCTAAGAATCCTCCATATAGCGAATCCTCACTTATGCTACCTGCTTCTTTCAAAGTCTTTACATAAGCTTACTCGGCTGATTAAAACAAGCTTGGATTCCGGACTGAAATGGTACTTTTAATTAGCTTCACTGCAATGGACCAAAGTGGCAGATTTTCATCTGGCTTTGCCTGTATTCAGTCCTCCAACAAGCCACCCCAGTGCTCGCGGCAAACACTGAGAAGTCATAAAAGCCAGCCGGCACACAGCAAATTAGCATTCAGGAGCTGAGGACTGTGTATACAAGTCTGGAGGCGGATCAATTTAGAATCAAGCCACTTCACATTGAACCATAACGGAACAGTTAAGGCTGTGGAGTGAATCATGCCTTTCACCTCCCTCCTCCCTCCACCCTCCTCCCTCCACCCTCCTCCTCCCTCCTCCCACCCTCCTCCTCCCACCCTCCTCCTCCCTCCTCCCTCCACCCTCCTCCTTTCTCTTCCCCCGAGTTCAAACAAAAGAGTCAACTCTCTAGAAACCCGTCTGGCATTCGACAACTACGCTCCGCGAAAACAAAAGCACATATATGAATACTAAACATCTCAAAGTGTGGCAATTCAATAAACAAAAAAAGACTGAGATGTAATCGTACAGCGGACGTGCCGTCGCTCAGTTCGAGGTGCTCGGAGGATCTGCGTTTCTGACCCCACCGAGTCCATCGTGAGCGACGAGGAACTGCCGACGGTCAGCCGTCTTGTAGCCTGGTGAGATAGCAGGCCTCATATGTAATTGTGAATTAGCGGATTCAATTAAAATCACTCCCCTTACGGAGTCCCTAACGATCTGTCATTACGATGCATTGATTTCCTCTGGAGAAGTGCACTTAGCACTGTGTGCTGCTGTCTTCTGTCGGAACCCCGGAGGCCTGTGCAGCTCTGGACACTGAGAATGTGAGAGGATGAACACACTCTATTGCTGTACAGAGAATCTTGCTAAATCGCCTAGTGACACTAACTAGCGGTCTTGATTATTCCTAAGGAGAGGCATTGGCATGTTGTGAATCTGTTTCTGCAGAGCCAAACAAACGGTGTGTTTCAGATAGTCAGACCATGGAGATCCATCACAGACCTCAAACAGTACTAGCAGCTTGACTGCATCATGTGGGCTCGTGAATTTGTTTTTTCTCCTCTTTCATCTTCATGGTAGCATTGTCAAAATCTATTATTTTTCAAAGTAGTAGCTGAACAGCATCCTTCTGCATACGATGGCTATTAAAACCAATGTGCTCTCCCAAGCATCTGCTGAACCCATATGTGTTGTGTGCATTGTGTGTGTGTGTGTGTGTGTGTGTGTGTGTGGGTGTGTGTGTGTGTGAGGGAGGGAGAAAAAGAAAGTGTGTTTGTACGTGTACATGTATGTGTGTGTGGAATAGTGTGTGTTATCTCGTTTTTCAGAAATGCCTTTAATCATCGGTTCCAGATGGAGATCTGCATCAGATGCTGAGGATCAGCTGGGACGACTATTGATTATCCCAGCACAGAAACCACAGAACATCAATCCAGTTTACAGTGTTGAATCATGAGTCAACTCGTAAACTTAATGATCAAGAGTGTGCTTGTTGTTTTTTTTGTTTTCTGTTTTTGCTTTGAGCCGACGCAGAAATGATTTAGGCATTTTCTTTTACAATATCAAGGCAAAAAGAAACGCTAACAATGTGTCTTTCTGTGTGTTAAAGGCTGACATTTACATAACCATACAGAACAATGTTTATGTTCTGTAATGTGCCGTGTGCTTTTAGGGTAATTGGCAAAACACTGTTCGGCGTGTGACAAACATACTATGTGGGTTGTTGTTATGCTCGAAGGATTTCACGCTGTACGTTCAAGTCGTATCCCGACTGATACAAAAGAGAATGGCCTTCTTCTCCTGTTCCCACGCAAACAAAACAGCTATATTAAAAAAGCAGCCATCCTGCCCCTTTGCCTCGCCACCTCTCTAACCCGACTGACACTGTCTGTGGTTTAATGAGCGTTCTGTGCACTAATGCCTCTATAAGCCTGCTTCCTCCCTGTTGTGCCTCTCATCTCATTCACAGAGAGCAACATGAGACACCCACTGAGACGTCACTCACCGGTCACATGACTATCACCGCCGTTTCTACCCCTCGTCTCCAAATCATTTCCGTTCCTCCGCCGTCGCTCCGTCGCCGGCTGAACTATCACCTTAGAGGAACCAGCCTTCAGCCAGCCCATTACCGCCACAGAAGAGTCAGGCGTAGGGAGTCAGGTGGCTGAGCGGTTAGGGAAGCGGGCTAGTAATCAGAAGGTTGCCAGTTCGATTCTCGGCCGTGCCGAATGACGTTGTGTCCTTGGGCAAGGCACTTCACCCTGCTTACCTCGGGGGAATGTCCCTGTACTTAGTGTAAGTCGCTCTGGATAAGAGCGTCTGCTAAATGACTAAATGTGCTGTAAGACGGGAGATCCAGCATGGCCGACGTGGCCTTTTCTGCTTCTCGAAAACAGGGCTGTTGACGTAGCTTGGCGCTACAGTGGTAGCCTTGGCCTCACTCACTTAGGAGGCTTGTCCGTGGCTTTCCACCAGTGTTTTCACTTGGTTCTCACCTCTACTGTTATCGCAGCTGCAATTGTGGTGAATCCCATTCCAAAATACAGCGACCATAAGAGATATTCTGCACTTTCAAACTCAACAGTGCAGAAGTTAAAGGGTTTCCAAACATGTCCCCTATATTTAGCAACCAAAGAGGCATTCCTGAATATTTGGACGCTTGTACTCTAGACGAGTCTTCTTTCTTTCCTCTACAACACAGCACTGTGGCACTGCCCAACTTTCACTAACCTAAAATAAAACAAAACATTAGTTTAATAGCTTGGCAAATGCATTCATTAAACCGACTCTAAACCCTACAAGTATCCCATTGTTATCTGGGTCCTGATTCTGACCAAACTGCCATCAACTACAAAAGAACCAAACACAATCAGTTAGTGTCAGAGGACGTCACTATCAACAAGCCTAAGCCGTACTAGTCCCCAATTACCCCTGAGATGACAGGCAGTCCTGCCCAGGCAGGGCAGGGCCCATCTCGATGCTACTTGGGAGCCCGTGTTTCCCGCTCTCCATGCCTGGAGGAAACACAGGTTTCTTTGTGTGCAGGCAGGAAATATAGCATATTGCTTTTGCATTTGCTGCACTGATTGGGGTAAAGTGCAGCCCATGTTATTCTGGGCAAATGGATTAGGAGAAGTACTTTTATGTTGATTCCACTTACAGTTCCCTAGAATGCAGGTAACAAACACCCTCCACACACACACACACACACACACACACTGACTGTGTTTGTGTTTTTGCCTTGTGTCTGTTTTCTGATTTCCCTTGGTGGCAACAGTTCCTCCAGGGAGGAGTGACTAAGAATAACCAATCAAGCGTCCCTCCTCCAATTGCACTACAGCTGATGCCGTCCCTGCCCCTCCCTGCCCAGCCCCGCTCACTCTCTCTCCCTGAGTCCAAAACACCTCCACCTTCTGGGCGGCAGCTCCAACTCACCTCTGTGGACGTGACGGGCGATGCAGGCTGTGAGGTGAAGGTTATTTCTTTGGAATGTTTTTTGAAAAGATTAGTCGTTCGTCAAATTCAAGTATTGTGCAGTGTATGTCACTACTAGAGGATTCCACGAGGAGATACTAAGGGGCAAAGAGTGTTAACGATAATATGAATCGCGCATCGACCCAATGAAAATCCTGGAATAACCCTGAATACATTGATCCATTTTTATGGATACGATCAAGCCCTGACTGGCCAACATATTTATGAGTTATGTGATTCAGACGATGTACTCCTATCTTCCTAGGTCTGTTTTTCTCAGAACATAAGTGGGAAATGTAGTTTTCAGAAGGACTCTAGTTGCACTTTATTCACCTGCTGGCATTTCCCAGTGCATGCGAGGCCAGGGTAAGGTGAGCGGTAGACAAAGGTCGCAGTGAACTCGGTGACACTCAGGGTAGAGTCCACATAGGAGGACTGCCCACTTTGAGTCTGGGTGGAATTCTATTGATGAACACATACCAAAGGTTAGATACAACACTGTCTGACCCCAGAATGTCAGGACTGCACGATTTGCCACGAATAGATAGGCACTTAACCGTTAACAAACAATACAGTTATATCCCTCACACTGCATTCCTAAGCTGTGCATTGTACTCTAGTGGTTAGGGTTAGGTACTACATGTGGGTGGTGGACTTTAGAGATAGGCCTTGAGTTGCTAGGGGTTGGAATAGGTTTTCCCCAACAATTAATTTTACCTTAAAAAACATGGCTACACCTCACAGTTGCTATGACGGCAATTAAAACCCTTTCCACGATAGTGGACAATAATATGCCTGAGAGATCATCATCTACTGTCTGTATCTACTGTAGCCTATAGGTATGACAATTGCAGTTATAATTCATTATCCCACAACAAATGAGCTGTATCTGTGGACTGAGCCACAGGAGCCTATAGGCTCTTTAGTGTGCTGTTATGTCGATGCAGTGCAGTAACCCTCTGTACTGTGGGTCAATACATCATGCCATGCTACAATTAATGGCATAGCACAGCCAGTGCACTTGGCCATCTGTGTAAGAGTTGGAGAATGGCTGGGGAGATTAAGCTACCTCTGGCTACGATAATGGAGGTAGCAGAGCCTGAGGGGAAAAATAACTGCCAACACAAACATACTGTAAAGGGGAGGGGGGGGGGGGGGGGGGGGTATGCAAAAATAAAGCTAACCCACCTCAGCCATTCTCTTTGTCGATGCAACCTCAATCTCTTCCTTGGTGAATATCATTAGACTACTCTGTTTCGCTCACTCTCTCTCTCGCACACACACACACCTAGGGGAAAAGAGCGAGGCAAAAGTACCATATCATTCTCTCTCTCTCTCTCTCTCTCTCTCTCTCTCTCTCTCTCTCTCTCTCTCTCTCTCTCTCTCTCTCTCTCTCTCTCTCTCTCTCTCTCTCTCTCACACTCACACTCACACTCACACACTCTCACACACTCACACACTCTCACTCACACACTCTCTCTTTCCCCTGTCACAGACACACACACACACACCACACACACACACACACACACACAGTTTCAAGCACAATTTGCAGGTCTTCCTACGCTCGATTTTACATTTATCCAAGCGTTCTGTGGGTGTGAAAAAGACCCGATGCTCCACAGAATCAGCATACATACTGGTTTACCGTCAATACACAAATAATTAACTGCAGGTGCGAGGTGTAGGAAGGTCCTAAGGAGCAGGCTATAATTATAACCGACCCTTTTGCAAAGTTTGCATGCGTAAATCATTTAACTGTCTCAACCTGAATACACTCAGAATACGAATCAGGATCCATTCATATTTGGCAAAACATACAACTGCGTATTGTTAAGTACGCAGCCTTGATTAAAAAACAACTATGACCGTGCAGGACCAGGGTTTATAAACTTGACTTGCTTCCAACAAAAACCGTGATTAGCATTCCAGTTCCTGTCAATGCTCCGACTACAGTCTCTGCCTCTGTAGTCGGCAAGAGACGTGAATGCTCCAAATGTTTCAAGTGAACAGTGAGCGATTTGAGTTTACAGCTGAATAGAGAATGACAATTCCTGAAGCCTTGCGAACATTTTGTCAAGCTATATGGCAGCTTCATACGAACCATTCGTCGCGTCAGGCTACCGCAAGGAGATGAGGGAAAAAAAAAAATCTCATTGCAGCTCTCCTAGTCTTGACTGTGTGGCAATTATCTGTCTTTTCTATCACGCTGAATAACCTTTTTATACAATTTTTCAAGAGCATGGCAAAACAAAATGCTATTTTGTAACGTGAAACAAGTAACCTCCACATTTAATAAAGATCCAGGATTTTGTCAAACCAGACAGAAAGTCTCCTGGTATGTTGATATATATATATATATATATATGTTTGGGAGAAAACCCGGCTGATTAATTTCCCACCAAACAATTCACATTCGATAGCCTACATTTACAGGCACATGCACTTACCCATATCCGCGAATCTTTCACCTCCTGTCCACAGGTTTTAATGCCTTCTAGCGCGCGACATCCGAGTCCGCATGACACGCGCTCTCCTCAGACGGGTAGGCTACCGTTCTTGTCCACAACCCCAGTCTCTTCGCGCAGTCGCCGATTCCAATGCGCACCTGCCCGTTCCTGCACTAGAAATGTACCCCTCTCAGATGTATATCCGTGTCAATTCCGTAGTTTTTCCCCCCCCTGTAGCATTACTCACTTACTTCCAACACCAGCGACACTGACCGTGTTGTCTAGTACCGGCTATCCATAAATTGTTCCCGCGCAAAGAAATGACTTGATACTTGTCCGATACCAAACAGCGCGACGGCACCAAAAACAGAAATCCACATCCAAGTCAAAGAAGTCGATCCAAAATCACCTTTCTGTCGAAGTTCTGGGATTCCGCTTCAAATGCTCTCGTTACCTTCCGTTCATCCATGGTGACAAGATATGTTAACAGCCGTTTTCTCAGTAGGGTACTGGAGATACATCATACTCCCTTTAGCGAGACTGATAGGCACATAGACTCCTCAGAAATGTAAACCTGGTCGGTCGCGCGCTGATCAGCATTGACGTTCGATACTTTCGCTCGCCACCAAAACAAATCTTCTGCAGCTCGTGATGGTTGATCTTGCCCACTGTTCACCGAAATTCTTTTTTCTTTATTTTCTAACAGCATAAGTGCAAGCGTTTTGCATGCTATTTAAACACGACTGAATAAACCATGCCAACTTTGTAGGAGAAGGAAGAATCGGAATGCCCTCTTCTGGTGAAAGAGTGATATCTGCATAGACAGACAGACCTACACACAAACACACACTCACACTTTATGTAGGTGCTTCCTACAGAATGCAGTCCCACGCTTAAACTGTTAATTTTTTTTGTACTGTCATTGATGTGAATTAATGTGTCAGAGGAGAAGATTACTTAATCAGTCAATGGAAATTAATGAACTGGATTTCCGTGGTTTAATCTGCGGTTTTGCAAAGTTCCGGCGTTTGCGTTGGATCAAATCAACCAGTTGGACCATGGACGTTTTTTCTGTTCTCATTTAAAGTCATATTAAACAATGCCCGTTTTCTCTTTGGTTCTACTTCAAGGCAATTCATTCCCAGCGGCCAAGATACACATCAAACATGGCTGAAGCGCATCTCTGTTCATGGTGCTGATTCAGTTAACACTACTGTTTTAGGTGCCAGATGCTAGCAGCGGTTTGTTCAACTTTCTCTGACCTCAGTTCTGCGTCTGTCGGTGCTACTGTACATTTTCTTTATCCATAGCGCAGGAATCAGTGTTGACCTGTTCACCATCCTCATGTTTAGGCAAGGCACTAAAATCCATATCATAACTAGAAATAACCTTAGAAATATAAGGTTCAGGGAGTCAGGTGGCTGAGCGGTTAGGGAAGCCCGCTAGTAATCTGAAGGTTGCCAGTTTGATTCCCGGCCAAGCAATATGACCTTGTGTCCTTAGGCAAGGCACTTCACCCTACTTGCCTCGGGGGAGAATGTCCCTGTACTTACTGTAAGTCGCTCTGGATAAGAGCGTCTGCTAAATGTCTAAAACTTTAGTATTTTACAGAACTGACCAACTGTGTAAACAACACGTTCAAGCACCAGCCATGCTATTCAGTTGGATGTGTTTCTCTGAATAGGTTAGTTTGGTTTTATCAAGGCCACCATGCTGTTCACTTAAACAGGCCTCCTTTACTGTTGATTTGTCCATGGCATTTTGCAGTGTGGCATTTGTCACTAATCTGTATTGGGAAAGCAGTGGTATTTTATCGACAGTTTCGTCCCCAGGCACCTCCTCCCCAACACTGGTGCGCCTGGTGGTTCCACAGAAGCAATATCGCAGCTGAATTTTTAATGTGTCATTGACTCTGGGGTAGTTATGTTTATTATCTACCAAGTAAAGCAGAAATATGTGCAAAGCGTGCGATATATAACATCTCCTAACAAGACTTAAAACGTTTCAACATTTCGAAATGTGGACATTTATTTTAAATTGCCTTGTTCTTCACCCAAATATAAGAGTATTTCCACATGCTCTAGGCGTTGGTTATATTATCAAGTCTCATGAGTTTTTATAGAGAACTCTCTTAAATCAAAAATTCACAGGATCATTGGCCAGTGTTAGAGCCTTAAGAGCACAGGGAAAAACCCCAAAACAAATCTAGTGCCAACTGGTGCTAAATAAGTATATAAAAAAACGATAATGAGCACTTAGACAACAATGAAGTTGAGTGGTGGAGCTCTTCTCTTCAGACTAGTATTCAGGCAGTGGGCCTCCCAGGCCACCAAGCTGTCTCTGTAGATCACTGCTGGGTCTGCCTACCCTAACCCTAACCCTCCATGTGACCCACCAGCACTTCATCTCTCTCTGATCCTCCACGCACCCTCGTGTGACGAACACCACCTTCAATTAAATACTTATAACTTCCATACCTATTAAACTTTAATATTAACTTACAGAGTCATGTGACATTTACCGAGGCTAAATCTCCAAAGAGAAGCAAGACAGACACCCTCTCTAACACTCCTCTCAATCCTCTCTCCACCTCACACTCTCGCTTCTGTGTCCCATCCAATCTGGCTGATGGCTTTCCTTTTGGACGCAGTTCAAACAAGCCCAGGCAGTTCTGCTGACAGCGGTAAAACAATTAATACCCTGTGAAGTTATGGAACCAACGACTGTGCCAACCTGTGGACCACAGTGGTGGTGTTTTAAAGAAATACAACCAGGGCCATCTCCCGGGGCGGTGTGTCCAGGCAGGTGACTCTTTGAGTGGGGGACGAGTCCTCTGGGTGACATCTGGGTTAATGGAACTCAGCCGATCTCCCACGAGTTCCTGAACAGCGAGCTGGGAAGGTGAGAATGGGGTTTGGGCATGATTTGTTTCCTTCTCCAACTCGTAGTTAAAGTAAAATTCAATATGAGATTTAAATACATGATGGAAATTATATACACGATAGCTGATTCTTTGTTTGATGTTATCAAATACATTGACACCTGACACCATGTTCCATGAAATATATAACAGAATATATTATCAAAACAAAAAATATGTATTTTCCCCCCAAAAAAACAGGAGAAACGAGACCAAGAGAAGACACATTGTCTAGGCGATGCTAAATACCTCGACAACAGGGTCAGAAACCTTCCCCCACACTTGACAATGGCATCAGTCTCTCTGTGATAGGTGTGTGTGCTGTGTCACAATGTGTGTGACACACTGTGTGTGTGTGCTGTGGCACACTGTGTGTGTGTGTGTGTGTGTGTACTGTGAGTCGAGTGTGAGAGAGAAGGAGCTCCGACAGAATCTTCAGCGTCAGGGAATCTCCAGAGTGATGGACAGCCCTTTTCTCTGCTTCTCATGTTCACATTAGACCAGGTCGTGTTCCCGTTTCTCTCTCTTGTCTTTCCTCATTTCCTCTGATCTTAACGCTAGCAGAACAAAACCCTGCTTGCCTCGAGGTGTTTCTCCACCAGAGTCAGGTTTCACAAGCTCACACATGGATGACAATCATCTGCAAATGCTCGTTTTATTGAAGAAGAAAAAAAAACTGAAATTGTACAGAACGGCTGGAAAGATCCAAAGTTAGAATCGTCTTCCTTGCAGATTTTCTGCCGTCACGGTGCCAGCTTTCTTGCAGCAGAGCTGGAACCTGTAAATCCTTGTTTGTAGGTCGATTCCATTAACCTTTACCCCCAAGCTGGGCCTCAATCTGGAGGTCTGTGTAGCACAGTGAGGAGGGTAGACGGCTGGAACTGGATGAACATGCAATCAGACATGA